>NC_138552.1:178720704-178972183 GCF_964273705.1 Natrix helvetica
CAGAACTGATTAGAACTTGAAAGGACCACTCCTGGATTTATTTAGAGAATCAAATGAGTTGGGAGAGAATTGTTTAACTTAGCAGGGCTTAAGCTTGATTTCCAGATATAGGTGAGAACATTTAAAATTAGCATGTAATAACACACATCTATCACATTTAAAGTTGTTGTTGTGCGCATCCTGCTTATAATCTCTTTTGCATGCAAAGTTATTGCTTTGGTTTCTTTCTCTTCTCTCTGAGTTTCTGACAGCCATTTTGCTAATATTATTTTGATAATGTGTTTCTTTTAGATTCCAGTAATATTCACACCAGAGCCATATGGATTGGGGGTTAGAGCTCCCCACTGTGTAGCTCGCTACATTGCATCTGTAACTTCAACCAGTTCCAGTTCCTGCTGCCATATGGTGTGCCAAGCTCAGTGCAAAATGCTTCCTGCTCTCATTCCGGAGGTCATTATTAAAATTACCACTGTCCAATTTGTGAATGGTAACCAAATAGCTTGGGGATGGCAGGGAAAGATAGCACCTGTTTATTTCCATATCTTTTCATTTGTTGTATCTGAATCTCGTCCATAATTATTTTAGCCCATTAGCTTGCTATTTGCATTCAGTCTTGATAAATAGTTGTGGTTTTTATCACTGTGATGGTCAGTTATGTACTGCTTGTTAATCCCTTTTGTGATTTGAAACATGCCTTTTACCTCCCAACTATTCTGGAGATCTCCATTCAAGCCATGAGAAATTCATTGGCATCACCTACCCAATAGGATTGTTAAGGAGATAAAATGAAAGGCAATCTCTATGTAGGTGGCTTTCAGCTCCTGGAGGATAGGTAGGCTAAAAATCTAATAAATACATGCATGCACACATTCATAGAAACCCATCAATCTGGGGGGATATACAACATTTTGAAAAATGCAAAAAAGGAATAAGATGAAATGAGCAAAAGGAATTAGAGGCATAAGAAAATAAATCAATATATTATTGTTAAATCTAGTTTACACCACTACCCACTTTATCTTTTTATCCTTGCAAACATCGGCTCCATATACCATTGCATATATTACCTTTCATCCTTTAAATTCCTTATCTTTCTCTGTTTGACGATCTCATCAGCTTCATCCAGCCATGACTTTCTTAGTCTTCTGCGCTTTCTGAACTCATTAACCCTTCTTGTTTTCACACACACACTTCTTAAAAACACCATTCCCATTTCATTCAATTTACTTTTATATTTCTCTTGAAAGACCTATCCCTTATTTCCATTTAACATAGTGGGACAAAGCATGTTCATATACATAACAATTTTTTTGCTCTTTTCAACAAATATTCCCTCTTCATAGCAGAGTACATGTATCACCCATATCTTTTTACCAGCATTTGCAGATCGCATAATGTTCCTAATTTCACTAAGTATTTTATTAATATATAAACATTCATCTACCTGCTGTGGTTTTTAGTTACACTCTAATATCACCCCAAACATTCCTTATACAAGCTTGGCAATTTGGTCAGCAATTCGGCAGTTCAAATCCCTAGTGCCATGTAACAGAGTGTGCGCCCTTTTCTTGTCCCAGCTTCTGCCAACCTAGCAGTTTGAAAGCATGTAAAAATGCAAGCAGAAAAATAGGGACCACCTTGGTGGGAAGGTAACAGCATTCCATGCACCTTAGGTGTTTAGTCATGCCGGCCACATGACCACAGAGACATCTTTGGACAGCGCTGTCTCTTCAGCTTTGAAACGGAGATGAGCACTGCCCCCTAGAGTCAGGAACAACTAGCACATGTGCACAAGGGGACCCTTTACCTTTACCTTATACACTTTATACAAGGAGGTGGATATCACAGAGCCATGCTATATCCCATGCTCAACATTTAATCATTCATATTAATACTTTGATCATCTATATTGTTTCCTGTGCTCTGATAGGCTAGCTAACTAAAAGTCCTAACTTGTATTTAAAAGCCTGGCTATAGTATATACGACATTCAAATGTTCCTGTGCCACTGAGGCTTGACTGCAAGTTGGGAAAAATTGTGGAAGAAGGGTATGGCAAATCATCCCTGCATTAATGCTAAGGCAATTAACATCCCTGCTCAGATTGCCACCAGGAATCAAATGGCAGAGATCACAGAAATATATTCAAGGTCTGCCTTCTTTAGGAATGATCCTTGTGAATTCTCTGATTTAAACAAAGAGGGAAGAAGCCATAAGGAGCTTTTGATGGAACTAAAGCTTCCATAGCCTCATCATGTTTTAATTCTCTCTTTTTTTTTTTTACTTTGCCACTTCTTTGTGAGTTTCAAGGCATCATCCAAAAACTCTGCAGAAGAACCAGAAGAAAATACTGTGTGACTGCAGAACACATTATGAAGCAACAAATCAATGTTGAAGTTGTACAAGATGACCAGGCTGAGTCCGAGGGAGTCAAACACATAATCTGTCATGAGTTCCTGTGTGGACGTAAGAGAGGTAAGTCCAACCCACCTTTTGATCTACAGCCAGTTTGCTTTGGCCTCAGATTTTTGTAGAGAGCTTATGCTCTATACCCATTTGAACTACCCTGGTGTTCTGATTTCCCTGCCACTTGATAATTGTTTCCTTATTGCTGGCTATCCGTCATTGTCACATGAAATCAAGATCACATCATTTTATGCAATGGAAACCCTCACCCATGTTCACTATGCACTCCCATTTTTTCTGCATACTGTATATCAGTAGACTAGATACAAGTAGCAACAAGAACAAAGCAAGCCGTTCCACAATTAAAAACACTTGAATTCCTTTCAGAGACATGCTCCTGTTAGGCAATATTCACATTTTTTTTCTTTTTCCACGATTTCTTTTTAACCTTCCAATTGGGGTCATGTGAACTAGGTCAACTTATGATCCATGAGATGATCCCACCCTTTCCACAACAAACCTCCATTTGCAATATTCTTGTCTTAAAGAGAGATGGACTCAGTGTCAGATCAGGAAATATCTTGTAGAAAATGACCAGGCTGAGGAGGGCCAAATACACCATCAGTCATGAGTCCCTGTGCACCCATAAGAGATCCAAGTCCAGCCCACCTTGAATTCCTTTCTATTCTTAACTCCCACTAATTCCCCTTGACCGTTAGTAGTTCAGATTCTTGTAGAGAGTTTAAGCTTACAATATTTTTTTTAATATACATTTAAATTTTCTGGATCTCTTGATTTTCACCTGGTGCTTGACACATCTATAAGAAGAGGCCAGTTTTCTTCTTAATTGAGCAGAGGAAGGCAGTTGATTCCTCCAAGGATCTCATGGTATTCTGTCCTGGGAAACCCAAATTTTGCTTTGGCTTTGAATTGTCTGAAATGTTAATAAATGAACATATGTATGGAGAGTAACTACATGAAAACTAAGCATCAATTAAATATTTTCTTTTATTACATTGCCATTTTTTTCCAGAATAGTGCATTGTTTTCCAAAGAATAGAAATGTTTGTGTACATACTGTAAATCTGTCTCATTGCTTCTTTCCCAGCCCCTTAATTTTTGTAACATGCTGCCTTCCAGGTTTTGCATTAGAATCACAAATTTCTTTTTTATTACATCCCAGAGCATCTTAGCCAGGCTTCCTGCTGATCCCAGTGTGATCAAATACTTGTTACATTTTAATCACTGCTGAGGATTTTGTTTTAATTACACACACACACACACACACATACACATACACACACACTTCTTTAAACAACATTCATTTCACCTCCTTCTCTAAATATAGTACTCTTAAACTCACCAATGGATAATGTAAGTTTTTTTTGGGGGGGCGGGAAGCAAATTGTGGGGGAAGTATTGTAGATTTTTTAAAAATAAAAGTCTGTTTCTTGGCCTGACCTAAAAATCAGAAGATGGCACTGTCTATCTTCTCCCCCCCCCCCCACACACACACACTTTTTCTTGTTCAACCTAATAACAATTTTTAGTCATGAGACTTATGGGTTTCTAACTGGAAAACAAAAAGCAAGGTAAGTTAAATAAAATAGTCACAAGGAACATCCAGCTGGGTTGAATCCCTTCTATATCTAGCAGGTTTGGAGAAAAGGCACGTAAAGGACACCATCAGTGAGATGTTTTACATAAACTGGCAATAGGAGATCTCAACAATTGGCGCTTTAAACCAGACTATCTCATCAAGTCAAATTCAAAATAAAATAGCCGTAGCACTGCCTTAGGTGCAGAGGGCGGATAAAGAGATTAGCTACGGCAATATAATCACTTCAGAAGAAAAAACATCTAATTACTTCTTAATTACACATTCCAATACTTCCAGTAAGCTGAAAGGAGGGTCGGCCGGCAGAGAAAAACCAGATGTCAGCCTGGATTTGGTGGAAAGGTCTTGATTCTACAAAGGTCCTGATTCTAGGATGATAGTGGATTTGGAGTGAGAATAAACAACTCACAACGTAATCAGATGCTACCAGGTTACACTGAGCAGAACAACTCTGCCTGCCAAATGCAGAGCCCATCTTTTGCATAATAAGATACTCCTAGACTGGCACGATGACTTTGACTTATAATTTTACTTAGATTTGATTTGAAGTTAGAATGGCACTGAAAAAAAATGACTTGTGACCATTTTTCACACTTAGGAACATTACAACATGGCAGGGCTTCGCAGGTCCCATGAAACACAATTCAGGTACTCAACAACTGATTCATCATTATGACGCTTGCAATGTCCCCAAGGGTCAGGGGTTCATCATTTGCAACTTTCTGACAAGCAAGGTCAACGGGGAAGCCTGATTCACTTAACAACCTTGTTACTAATTTAACACCCGCAGGGATTCACTTAACAACTGTTGCAAGAAAGGTTGTAAAGTGGGGCAAAATTCATTTAACAAATGTCTTGCTTAGCAACAGCCTCAGTTGTGGCCGCACGTCAAGGACTACCTATATGCAGACTGAGATCTCTCTGCCCCTGTGGACTTTAAGATCTTAGAAGGCACAGAGATGTCCTAGAATAATAATAATAATAATAATAATAATAATAATAATAATAATAATAATAATAATAATAATAATAATAATAATAATAACAACAACAACAACAACAACAACAACAACAACAACAACAGCAACAACAACAACATCACCAGAACCAGTTATCACTGAACCAACTGATGAACTAACTCAGAAACAAAAAGAATTGAAGGACAAGATCATGGAGCATTTTCTGCTTAATAAGGAACGGCAACGTTTACCATCATTAAAAACTGTGCCTAAGAAAATTTTGGCCCCTATCATGAAAATGGTTAATGCAGTGCTTTCAACAATTGAATCGGGATCCATCTTGGAAACGAACCAGTTAATGTACAGCGCAGCCGCAATAGTCACTAATGAACTAGGCATTAAAATCAAAGCACCTAGTTACACAACAGAAAAAGCATCAAAGCCAAAGTGGAAAATCCGATTGGAACAAAAAGTCAAAAAATTAAGGGCAGATGCTAGCAATTTGAAGAACATGCGTGAGCAACGACTTAGAAACAACAAAATTATAGATCAGCTAATCAGAAGGTATAGATTGGATACAAGAAACATCAATGAAGCTGTAGAGATTGTAAAACAGCAGATAACAGCAACAGCTAGGAAAATTGAAAGATATGAGGCACGAATCATCCAGTATAAACAAAATCAGCAATTTCGATCAGACCAACAGCGTTTTTATCAAAGTCTTAATGTGAATGATGACACCAAAAGTCAAAAACCAGAAAAGCAGGCCACAGTTGAATTCTGGAAAGAATTGTGGGAAAATGCAAAGGACTACAATAAGGCAGCAAAATGGATACATGACTTTGAGAAAAGCATTGGCAACAAACAAATGCAATTATTAGAAATAACAACTGAGATGGTCAAAAATCGAGTAAAAAAAGTAAAGAATTGGACATCACCTGGAAAGGACCAATTACATGGTTTCTGGCTCAAATATCTGACCAGTTTACATGCAATATTGGCCAGGCAACTGAATGAGATGTTACAAAATGGCCAAATTGATGAATGGTTGACAACTGGAAAAACATACTTGATTCAGAAAGATGCAACTAAAGGAACAATACCTGAAAACTACAGACCAATAACATGCTTGCCAACAACCTTTAAATTACTCACAGGCATTATTGCAGATAACATTATGGATTATTTGGAAACAAACAACATCTTGCCAGTAGAGCAAAAAGGCAACAAAAGAAGGAGTAGGGGCACAAAAGATCAGCTCCTAATTGATAAAATGATATTAGAAAATTGTAAGAAAAGAAAAACGAACTTGAATATGGTCTGGATTGATTGTAAAAAAGCATTCGACTCATTGCCACATAGTTGGATCATAAAATGCTTAGAAACAACTGGCATTAGTAAAAATATTACATCCTTCACTGAAAAGGCGATGAAACAATGGAGAACTGAGTTGGCAGTAGGGAATGAGAACTACGGAATGGTCAATATCAAGCGAGGAATTTTCCAGGGTGATTCACTTTCACCTCTTCTCTTCATCATCACGATGATCCCACTATCAGTAATCTTAAAAAAAATGAAATTAGGCTACCAAACAGCCAAAGAAGCTGAAAAAATTTCACATTTATTATATATGGATGATTTGAAACTCTATGGAAAGTCAGAAATAGAAATCCAATCACTGACAAACACAGTCCGAGTATTCAGCACCGATATTTCAATGCAGTTTGGCATGGAAAAATGCGCCACTGTATACATAAAAAGGGGCAAAATCACTACGTGTGAGGGAATTGAAATGCCCAATGGCCAACTAATTAAATGCAATGAAAATGAAGCCTACAAATACTTAGGCATTTTGCAGTTGGATAACATCAAACATGGAGAAGTAAAAACTATTGTCAGGAGAGAGTACACCAACAGAGTTAGGAAAATTTTGAAATCTAAATTAAATGGTGGAAATACAATCAAGGCCATAAATACCTGGGCAATACCAGTTATAAGATACACAGCTGGTATAGTTAACTGGACACAAGCTGATTTGGACATTTTGGACCAAAAAACCAGGAAACTAATGACAATGCACTACAGTTTACATCCATGCGGTGACACTGATAGACTATACCTGCCTCGAAAATCAGGTGGCAGAGGATTATTACAAGTGAAGCAAATAGTTGAAGAAGAAAAACATGCACTGGCTGATTATTTAAAAGAAAGTCAAGAACATCTATTAATTGAAGTAAAGAATAAAAATCTATTGAAGGCCCAACAGACGAAACAAGAATACAAAAAAGATGTGATAAAATTAAGAATGGAGAGTTGGCAGAACAAAGTATTGCATGGACAATTTCTGGAAAAAATAAAAGATAAAGTGGACAGTGAAAAAACTTGGTTATGGTTAACAGCAGGTACATTAAAGAAAGAAACAGAGTCACTAATCCTGGCTGCGCAAGAACAAGCTATCCGAACAAATGCCATTAAGGCCAAAATCGAAAAATCCTCTGATGATGCCAAATGCAGACTCTGCAAAGAAGTTGATGAAACTGTTGACCACATACTCAGCTGCTGTAAAAAAATCGCGCAGACTGACTATAAAATGCGGCACAATTCAGTGGCACAAATGATCCACTGGAATTTGTGCAAAAATTATAATATTAAAACAGCAGCAAACTGGTGGGAACATAAGCCTGAAAAAGTCGTCAAGAGTCAGATGGTCAGGATCTTGTGGGATTTTCGCATACAAATGGATAAAATACTGGCGCATAATACACCAGACATCACACTGGTTGAGAAAAATAAGGTTACAATCATAGACATCGCAATACCAGGTGATAGCAGGGTTGCCGAGAAGGAATATGAAAAAATCGCGAAATACCAGGACTTAAAAATCGAAATCCAACGATTATGGCACAAACCAGCAGTGGTAATTCCAGTGGTAATCGGCACACTGGGTGCTATTCCAAAAGCACTGGAATTACATTTAAAACAGTTAAAAATTGACAAAATCACCATCAGTCAAATGCAAAAGGCTGCACTGCTTGGATCTGCACGTATATTACGAAAATACGTTACGACGTCCTAGGCCCCTGGGTGGGGCCCGACTAGTAATTAATGCCAAATCCGGCGAAACAACTGGCCGCTGTGATACACTTCTGATAATAATAATAATAATAATAATAATAATAATAATAATAATAATAATAATAATAATAATAATAATAATAATAATAATAATAATAATAATAATAATACTTTAATTTCTAGACCGCGTCCTCTCTTAGAAAGGACTCGGGGCGGTGTACAGACATATTAAAACAGCAATGTGGATACAAAAAATAGATATACATAGGTAGATAGACGGAGGAGGTAGGATATACGCTTTACAATAATGGTTAAAATTCGAACAAAAGTTAAAAATTACCCTTAAAAACTACCCCAAAATAAGATGTTTGCCAGGAGGTTGAAAGTCGGACTATGGATCAGCTAAGCCAGCTAATTGGAACAGGTGGGATAGGATAAGCCAAGGATTCAGTGAAGCACTAAGCGCTGCCCATGTATTTCAGTTCTTGTTATTGGGTAGGTTAAAGATAAATGGAGCACTTACCTGTTCCAGAAAGCAGTCAGGGCCAGCATTTTAAATGCCTTGTCAAAGCATGTATAACTAGTTTTGTAATATCTTTCTATCATGCAGAAGGTAAATGATTTTTACAATGTCTTTGGCTTTCCCGTACTTGATTTTGTCAGGTTGACAGCATGCGGCTCCCTCTGAAGCAAACACATAACAATCTGTGTCTTGTTGCATATGTCTCATGGTAAAAGGCAGAGTGAAACCAACTACGGGACATGAATGGCCAGTGACAAGCAGCGACAAGCAAACATTGGTAAATCTGGTTTTTATCCAGTTTTGATTCCATCTCATACATCAATGATGAGGATGAAAGCTGTTAAATATGTTGCTAAGCAAGAACGGTATTAGTGACAAGAGCATTTAAAATGGTTGTGCATTTGATAATCCTTGACTCCACCTTGTTTAATGTTCTTACAATATATAGTAGTAAGAACACCGAAGGAGTATAAATATGCATTATATTGAATCCTTGAGATCCGCTTATTTGGAATTATTTGTAAAACAATGACCTGAAATATTGCCATCCACGAGGTTTTGTAATATTGTATTCAATGCAACGTTGAAAAATGAAGCGCGGGATTCAAGTTTCCAACTATTTTCCTCACTCCTCACCTGAATTTGCAAAATCATGAGAGCTCAGATGAGGACGCCACATCATCCTGAGAATTTTGGCTTTATGAACGGAAGGTATCAAACCATCTAAAAGGTCCACAAGGTATATTTGAGGCTCTTGCTATTTCATGGTTACTAATTTTATGCAATTTTTTTCTAGTATTGATTCTTTAACAGCTTGAAGGTGTGTGCTATGGTGGCTTCCAAATAGACAACATTTCTCTTTTCTGCTGATTGACTTCCTGAGTTTTTTAAAATACATATAGAGCCAATGGAGCAATATTTTCAAAAAATTAGTTTTCTTAGTGACTTCCATCTTGCCACACATCCAAATAAGTCAGAACAAATTAAATAGCATTTATAGCAGCGATGACTAACCTTTTTTGGCTCGCGTGCCAAAAGTGGGGGGAGCGGATGGGGGTCATGTGTGTGCGTGCCACACCCATAATGTAATGTGTGACACCCCCCCCAGTACGTATGCACACATGACAGGTACTCCCCAGGCTCCAGAGGCTTTATAGGAGCCTGGGGAGGGCGAACCCAGCCTCCCCCGCCCCTCCGGAGGCCCTCCGGTGGCTTCAGGAGCTTCCCTGAAGCCCCCGGAGCGCAAAAAAACCTGGCCCTATGGGAAAACCGGAAGTCCAATCCCAAACTTCTGGTTTGCCCGTAGGGCATTCATGGAAGTTCCTGAAGCCTCTGGAAGGGCCCCGGGAGAGGGAGGAAGCTGTTTTTGCCCTCCCCAGGCTCCTATAAATCTTCTATAGCCTGGGGAGGGCAAAAATGCCCTCAAAAAAGGCATTCACGCTGGCCAGCTGACAGGGCAATGGCTTGCGTGCCCTGACAAATGGATCTGTGTGCCACCTGTAGGTTCGCCATACCGGATCTATAGGATTCTCCTTTTACTGATTCATCCTCTCCCTTCCCTTCCCCATCCCTCTCCTCCAGTGCTGGGATTCAACCAATGTAACAACCATTTCACTTTGTGCGTGCACGCACCAAAGACGTGCTGCATACATGCACATTACATTTGAAATTAGCACTAAATTTCACCTTTTCCTGCAGCCACAGTGAGTAAAACAGCTCATACGCAGCAATTCACTTTGCTGCGCTGATCAGCTGGGCTTCAAACCAGAGGTGGGCTGCTGGGGGTATGCCGGGGTTCGGGAGAACCTCTAACTAAGATTCTGTGTAGTTTGGAGAACCCCCAAATCCCACTCCTGGCTGGCCCCACCGTGCCCCTCCCAGGAGTCCCCACACAGCCTGTTTTGGATGCAGGTAAGTACAGGGTGCTTGGGGAGGTTCAGGGAGGGTGAATAACTGGTCTACCAGAAGTTCAAGAAGGCCAGAAATGGCCTTGTAGAGCCTGGGGAGGCCATTTTCACCCTCCCAGAGGCTTGAGCAAGGCCTCCGGAGCATGTGGAGGTCAAACTCCTCCCCCAAGCCATGGTGCAGGAGGCTGACTAGGTCATGCCCACCATGGCCATGCCAACCCAGCAACTGAACAGAGAACCCCTTGCTAAAATTTTTGAAGTCCATCTCTGCTTCAAACAAAGGAAATATAGGACGGAATAGAGTAGGGGCTCTTCAGAGAGAACTGGTGCACTCCTGGCTGGTCATCGCAGCTACCGGTTCACCTGAATTGGTCCGAACTGGTAGAATCCCTCCCCTGCATCCCCTCCCCTCTTCTCTCATCCGTAAAAAAATCTAAATAAGTACCAACCAGTTTGATGGAAGGAAAGCACTGTTTTTTCCCCCCCTTGGAAATAAGCTATCAAGTATTAGTTCAAGAATAGTAGGAATAACAGCAACCCTAACCCTTTGGATTTTAGTAGCCAGGGACTTAATTTATAGTATCATTTTACTTTACCATTGTTCTGTTATCATATAAAACATGTCTTCTGAATCATAAATGCATTTCAACCATATCAATTGAAGACAACAATTGGCAAATTAAAACTTTTAAAAATCATAACACTAGAAAGACACTTAGAGGACTAGACCTGGTTTCTGGGTTTCTTCTCTGCTGATGTATTAGTCCAGAAATTTACTTTCCTTGGTTTTTGGAACTGCATGCTTGACAGTGGTGGGTTACGACCAGTATGCCCTGGTACAGGCATACCAGTGACTGCCAGGAGCACTGGGTACCATTCTGGTATGGTGCTCCGGAGGGCCCACCTGCCCGCCCGTGCTCCTTACTGATATTTGAGCTCTTCGGTGCGTCCACACACCTGCATGAAGCATACGGTGCCTGTGCAATGCTCTGCCAAGCAGCTGGGGCATTGCAGGAGGTAAGGACACATGTGTGTGCTGCGCACGTGTGTGCACATGTGCACACATGCTGCACATGTTCATGTGGTGGACACCGGGCCCCGTTGCACCGTACCAGTTGCAATGGGATCTGGAACCCATCACTGATGCTTGAGTATTCTTTGTTTGCCTTAATTTCTATTTCATGTGAATGAAAACATTCTTCTTTTAAAGCACACAGAAGTGTTGTAGCTCTTGGGATTTCAGACTTCTTTGCTATGCTTATTTTTAAAATAAAACATTGTTTTAATTATTAACATTTTGCAAACAACGACAGCTGTTAATGTAAAACAAATTACATTAAAATGGACTGAGATTTTCCACTTTGCATGAACTTTAAAGAAAAAAAGAAAGAGATTCGACATAAGGAGATTGAAAGGAAAATTCCAATCTGACTATCAACGATGGAGGCAAAGACATATCCAAATATTATAGATCAAAGCAAAATGGTAAGTTATGCAGAACTCTTAGATGAACAAGGAGAACTAAAATCAGTACAAGAAAATACAAGGAATAAATACAGAATGGTGGCCCTATTTACAAATTAAAACAAGATTCAAAAAAGATCAGGAACAATAGGGAATACACGAGAAACAAATGGAATTAGATAAAAGATTATTAGGAATGGGAGGAAAATTGATTACTAGATTATATAATTTTCTTTTAAAATTTAAAATGGAGGAAGAGATGGTAAAGGAGACAATGATTATCTGGGGAAGAAATTTTGGCCATAATATAGAGTTAGAAAAATGGGATAAATTATGGGAAAGAAATTATAAATTTTCAATGACAGTAGCTTACAAAGAAAACCTCTATAAAATGTTTTATAGATAGCATTTGCCACCAGCGAGATTGGCCAAAATGTACCCAAATTTATCCCCCAAATGTTGAAGATGTAGCCACAAGTCCAGAACATTCTACCATATGAGGTGGGCGCACCCCATGGTGCAAAATTCATTAATGGTTGGAAGAAATTACAGAGTGAAAAATAGAACTCAAACCAGAAGCATTCTTATTAGGACTATTAGACCAAAAAATGGACACAATCTCAATTCATAATCATACACATACTCACTGCAGCCAGGATTGATTTCGCACAAAACTGGAAAAAGTCAATACACCCGCAGATGAAACAATAATTAGAAAGTACTCGAATGTGCAGAGATGGACAAAATGACAATAGAACTAAAAGAAAGAGAAGAATAGGATTTTTATAAAATATGGAATAAAATTGATATGTGGCTCGAAAGCAGAAGCCAAAACAGAAAATAGAGAATGTAAACATACGGTGATATAACCAATCAATATTATTATAAATGTTAGCACTGTTATTATGTTATAGGACAAGGTTAAAGCAATAGGAAGGCAATGCAGAATGGAGAATTATAAAGGCTAAACAGGAAAGCTGATACAGAAGGCTGTATAATTACTTTATATTGTTATGCATGTTTTGTGTTTTGTTTGTTCTTGTGGTGTTTTTCTTTCTGTTTTCAAAGATTAAAACATTCAATAAAATTATTTTAAAAAAAGAAAAGAAAGAAAAACAAGAAATGTGTGAGAGATAAAGCAGTAGATAACTCCTGGAATCATGGATTCCCAATCATTGGAAGCTTTCAAACAAAAGTTAGACATTTATCTAGATTTTCTTCCCTGAGAGGTTGGACAAAAAGATTTCCAAGACCATTTCCAACTATCATTGTAGAATTCTGCAGTTTTACAATTCTATATGATACCTATTCCAATTGTACTACCGTATCATGGGAGCATCAGTGGAATCCCATTGCAATAGCAGCTATATAATACTCCATAGTGCTTTACAGCACTTTCTAGATGGTTTATAATGTCAGCATATTGCCCCCAACAATCTCGCTTATCGTTTTACCTTGGAAAGATACAAGACCGAATCAACCTTGAGCTCCATCAGGATGAAACTCCAGGCTGTGGGCAGAGTTTGCCTGCAATACTGTATTCTAACCAATGGGCAACCAGGGCTCCTTCCCATCAAACACAGACATGGGTTTGTTTAATTTTACTAAGATTTTTCTTCAGCATTCATCATATTTCTTAGTTATCTGAGGTAATTTGATTGAACAAACCAATGGGGCATACCAAAGTTGCTACGTATTCCTGGGTATGCCCATTTCTTTTTTGTGAGGTGTTTCAAAAGTCTGTTTCAATTGCTATTTTGTCAAAGCTTTGTTTAGTTGTACTCAATTGTGTAGCTGAAGTGGTAAATGTCTGGCTCTATAGATGTTCTATTGCTCCCAGCATCCTTCATTATTGAACTTGCTGACTGTGACTGCTGGGAATTGTAGCTCAGAAAGATTTGTAAGGCCACAGGTCTCCCTCTCCACAAAGTATAAAGCTTCACTACCAATTTACTACGCAGACAAATTTCCATGGAGCTTAGCAATACTTGTTCAAAGCAAATACATTTTTCAATAAGCATATATTGAAAGTTGATAGATTAAATTAGAACTTTTTTCAACTCTCCTATGTTATTTTTCATTATTATTTTGTTTTCATGAACTCCCCTTCCAATACTTTAAATGATAATCCATTTCTAAAGCTTCATCCTTATGATTACATACAGAGCAAGTTTTGTCAAAAGAAACAAGATATTCTTATTAGGATTATAACATTACTGAACTGTGGATGGATGGATGGAAGGATGGAAGGAAGGAAGGACAAAGAAGAAGGAAAGAAAGATAGAAAGAAGGAACGAAGGAAAGAAAGACCAATATATAAATGACACTCTTATAGGTAGTCCTCAACTTACAATAGTTAATTTAGTGACTGTTCAAAGTTACAACGTCACAAACAAAAGTGACTTATGACCATTTTTCACACTTACAACTGTTGCAGCATTCCTCTGGTCATGTAATCAAAATTCATATAGTTGGTGACTGACTCATATTATAATGGTTACAATGTCCCAGGATCATGTGATCCCCTTTTGCAACCTTCTGGCAAGCAAAGTCAATGGGGACGTCATATTCACTTAACAACTATGTTACTAACTTAACAGCTTGCAAGGATTCATTTCACAACTGTGGCAAGAAAGTTGTAAAATAGAGCAAAATTCACTTAACAAATGACTCACTTAGCAACATAAATTTAGAGCTCAATTGTGGTCATAAGTCAAGGATTACCTATATTCTATTGTCACATTTGTTGTGATATGTTGTGATGGTCTCTTGAAGACAGCTATGAATCAAATCATTGGTTCCATGCAATTGTACAATTAACATACAAAGACTTCCAACCTTATGCAACTTCCCATCTTGGAATTTTACAGAGAGTAAAGCATTTGCTTTTACAAGGAAAGGGCTTTTACACTGTTACTGCATAACATTAAATACTAACAGACCCTCTGGTGACATTTGCTTATACGACTTCTGTGTTGCCATGCTATTCCATATCTTGTCTGAAAATGCTGAGATTTTGTCCTTCTGCATACAGCTTAGTTATGAAGGCTGATCTGCACAAACTGTGACTTGCTAAAAGTTAGGAAATGGTGTGTGTGTGAGAGAGAGACAATGCTCTTCATATTGATGGTCCTGATGCCACACTCATTTGTGAACACTGACAAACCTGGGCAATCATTCCAGAGAATGCAGAGTGCTTCCTTCAGACAGGAAGGGAGGTAATTACATACTGCCTGACATGCAATTTTCCTTCTGTGTCAGAATACAGATCTATTTACTTTCTTATCTGCAACTCTCTTTTTTATGCATTTTTGTGGGGCCAGAAAAGAAAGGAGCCAATGCCCTTCTCTTTAGGGACAAGACAAAAGTAGCTGCCAACCTAGATTCTTCTGTCATTCTGTTCCTAGCCATTTTATTGCTTGTGTCATGTCAGCATTTACCCACAGGTCACATTACTGTAGCTACAAGCTCACCCTATCTCTCCGTGAATCTCTGGTAGCTAAATGCATTTCTTAGCCCGGCACAGCGATCTCAAAATGGTCTGTCCAAATGACACAATTTGCTTTTGACATATTTGCTCCCCGAAGGCCCTTTAAATAAAAGCTTGAGCCCAGTCAACGCAGAGAGCAACATAGACATGGCAGTCACTGCTAAAAAAATCCTAGAGATGGGGAATCGATGGGATAACAAAACAGTCCTGCTGAGCAGTCCTTTGAAGAAATTTTCTATTGAACAGAATGCTTCAAAGCATTTCGCTTTGGCTATCACACAACCCAGATGAGAGGGCTTTCATTTTTGCTCTTGGAATTAATCTTCCAGCTTCTCCTTTCATCAGAAGGTGAATTCAGAATAGTGAGAGCAGAAAAAGTATTTGGTAGAGCTCTTTTCACTGCTAGTGTGTCCATGCTTTGAAAAGTTCTGGGTTTATTTATTTTCTTTTAAAAAAAACATCAAGTTTTCTTGCTGGCGACCAGCACAGTCTCTGCTTTATATAGCTTTCATCACCATCTGGGAATGAGGGAATAGAAAAGACAAATTGTCAAAAATAGAGTTGGTGTCGCCAATCACCAGCTGAGTCCCCCTCCCAACAAAATTAAATGTCCATTTGAAGTCAGGTTGACTATCGTGGAACAGATGCAAATTTTTCACCCAAACACAGCTAAATTTGAAGGTCCTATTAAGCTGAAATTTCTCACAAACATTAAGAGAGGCAAATGATAGATCAATGAACTATCATTTGGCATTCTTCAATAGGCACCCTAATATTAAGTTCTCAGAAGGCCTCCCATCTCAGTAACCAATTAGTTGCAAACTGCTTTGTTTCATCAAGACTCAATATATTTCTTGTAGCTTGCCAAATGTCACCTGCCATATTTAAAGCTAAATACTAAAACAGTAAAAAAAAAAAAAAAGCTTTCTATTCTTAAATCAGGAGAAATAAGTTTTATGTTTGTTCTGTGGCTCTTAAAGGTGACTTTGAAGGAGAAGGAAAATGTTTTGCTTCAAACGAGGCCCTGTTTATCCACTGAGCAAAGTAGGGTGTGGAAGTATTTAGGAATTGCTATTGATTTTTAAGCATCATTTTGGCCAGAGAACAGGCTGCAAGTGACCTTCCGCTGTGATAACAGTATCTGTAATCTGTGTGTGGTATGAGTGTGTAGAAAGCAGATTTTTTTATAGAGAAGATATGGTCACATGAAAATAAATAGGAATTTGAGGTCATTTTTCAGTCCAAAATAGTTGTTGGACAATATTTCAGCATTCATGTCAAAAGGACTCAGTATTTCATAATCAGTCATGTTTGTTTTATATAGTAATAGCTGTTTTTCACTACCACTTAATTCATATAACAGTTTCATGATGATAGTTCTAATATCAAATCTTTTCAATCTTGTATTTCGATAAATTTCTTCAAAATTACTTACATATTTTTTTAAAAATAGATTTTCTCTCAAAAATGTTTTTTTTTTAAAGTGAGCAGTTCTAATCTTGGAATATCCTGGAATATTTTATTGCCTTTATGAGAAACTGATATTCAAGTCAAAAATCTACATCTTGGATACATCATAGTGAAATAGGCAGGCAAGGAGTTTGGTAGGGCTGTATCAACTACCCGTATTTATTCAATTGATATGTTTAATATATATTAAGGGAAACTGGATTGGAAAAAGATGATTTAAAACTGAAGGAAGAAGAAACAATGACATGCATTATGTTGATTACAATATCTTGATAGCTGAAAATACAAAGGACCTAAAAAGTCTGCCAATAAAAGTCAAATACACCAATGGAAAAAAAATGGACTGAAATTAAATATAAAGAAAATCAAACTAATGACAAGAGTAAAATAGAACTGGCAAGAAGTTACAGAATGCTGATAGCTTCTCCCTTTTATGTTCAACTAATAACAGTAAATGAACAGGTAGTCAAAAAAGCACTTGGAAAACAGCTATGAAGGCTTTTGAAAAGATATTCACATACCATGGATGTGTCTATTCCTACAAAGATCACAATCACGCAAATCATGGTACTCCCTATCACACACTCTAGAAACAAAAGTTGGAATTTGAATATGCATCATAGGAAAAAGTATTGATCTTTTTTAACTATGGTGTTGGAGAAGATTCCTGTGAAGTCAAGAAAACAAAACAACAACAACAACAAAAAGCAGATCATCAAACAAATCACCCCAGGATTCTTACTTAAGGTAAAAATGACTTGGCTCAAATTATCCTACTTCTGACATATTAGGCAAAGATGTGGCTCTTTGGAGAAAGCTCTAATTCTGGGAAAGATGGAAGAAAACAGAAGAAAAGGACAAGTAGCAGTAAGATGATTAGAGTCTGTTACAGTGATAAGAGATGTGTCATTGGAAGACCTAAAATCAGGTTAGGGACAGATCATCATGGAGAAAATCTATTTATATTATCATTCAGAATCAGCACCTCATTGTGGTACATAATCAGTCAATCAATCTTGGAATATAGATTTTCAGATTTGGAAGGGCCATTTTCATCACAGTTTAATCCTTTACTCACTCCAGGCGTCCAATTGGAAGCATTCAGACAATTGGCAGTCTAGCCTCTGTTTGAATACATCTGGTGAAAGGGGATCGGATCCACTTTGAATCCAATAGCTCTTCCTGTTAATAGTGATCTGTCTTCCTATAACTTAAATCCATTATTTGTTACGCTGCTTTCTGAAATAAGAGGGGACATGCCTAGGTGGCCTTGGTGATGTATTCGAAGAGTGATATTATATTCTGCTCCCCAGCTTCTTTAAGTTCTTCTTGGTGATATGTCCAGAATGAGACACAATGCTAGAACAAGGTTGGGGATTACTATACTATACGTCTTTTGACAAAGCTAGAAAATGCATTTGCCTTTTTGCATCCACCTCTCATGATCAAACTTTGTTACGTTTGCAGTCAATTACTATTCCAATGTTTTTTTGTTAGTATTATCACCAATCAAACTCCCCTCCCCTCCATGCTTTCATATCTCATAACATATTTTTTTAATCTATTAAAATTATTTTGAAATTATTTTTGTCTTCTAAAGTATTAGCTATTCCACCCTACTTGGAGTGATCTGCAATTTTGATAAGCATTCTATTCATTTCACCTCTTCAAGTCATTAATAAAAATGCAGCAGACATCATTTGCGAAACAGAGAGAGAGAGTGCGAGCGAGAGAGAAGTGTTTCTTTTAGAAGATTTCAAATTATTAGATGCCTTGGAGAAAAATGCTTTTCTATTCCTTCAGACTTCAATTAAGCTTAGGCATGTAATGATGACTTTAAACAGATTCTACTTTTAACTCAAATGTGCACCTTCCTAACTTGTCAGACATTCAATTCCAAACATATGAATTTGTATATTCCATAGCAAATAGGGTGATATTAAAAGGAGATGCTTACTATTATTATTAACATGTATTATTGTTCTGTTACTTATCCGAGCAAACAGATGGTGCCACATGATAGGTATCAACAAACTTATCCCATGACTACCTGCAATTGCCTACATCTTTGTTTTGCTGAACTTATTGAAATTTTGCCAATAAACTGCAACATGTGGCAAGGCTTTCTCCCATCATTTTGTAGTGGTGGCTAGGGAATTCTGGGAGTTGAGGTCCACACATATTAAAGTCACTGAGACTGAGAAACACTAGTGTAGAGAACAATAGATAGAACACATAGGGCAGCTTCACACAGCATATTTACAGAACCCCTTTAGTTTTCTCTCCTTATTATTTGACACTATTGCTGTTCAGCAACTTAGCTGGTTTATTTCTGGCTCAGCTGTGGTTTTGCTCCAAATATTGTAAAGGCAGTTTTCATTTTCAGCTTAGGAATCATTGTAGAGTTTGGGGTGGGTTTACCCATTACTAAGAACTGTTCTCTTTTGGTTGTCTCAACCACAGTTTAACAAGCACCTGTAAGCAAATATAGTGTTGAAAGGAGAAGAGGCGCAGGTAGGGCACCATTTTTAAATGGTCCCATTTGATCATCTGGAGAACTAATGTCTACTTGTCAGAATTCTGTAGTTCCAGGGAGTCAGTCTAAAAGTTGAAATCTGAGAACCGGAGAAAGAAACCTAAGATGTTATAGAATTACCAGTGGTTGTTCTACCAGTGGTTCAATCTTTTGAAAAAGACATCACTTTTTTTCCCCCAAATAACCCACAATTTTAGTGAAATGTCTAAATTAATAAATAAAATAAGGAAATGATCAGCTAGCATAATGCAATGCAAGGTAATTTATCAAGAGGGCAAATCTTATCTCATCTGAATTTCAGGTCAATCACAACCTTTTGTGTTACTGAATGATCTGTGTGATGGGATGGTGAGATTGGTGTTTCTCAGCATCAGTCTGATTTCTTGATTCCAGAAATCAGACTGATGCTGAGAGACACCAGTCTCACCATCCCATCACACAGATCATTCAGTAACACAAAAGGTTGTGACTGACCTGAAATGTTACATTTTTAGAAATATATTTCAAGAGTTTTTAATTGAGGCAATCATTCCTCTTTAGGTCAAAGCCAGCCTCTCCAGCTCCGCACACTGTCTATTAACATCATTTTCTATGGCAGACAGATGCTGGTGAGAGTGTTTTGCACAGGGTAGAATAGGGTACCTGCTATGGTAGCTGTAAGACTTGCTCTTCACCTTCTGCTATGTTCCCCATAGGTGTTCCCTATTGTCTCATGGAAGAGAAGAATGCCCCTGTGAACCTATGAACATTTTGAAAAATGCAAAAAAAGGAATAAGAAATGACCTATGAACCTCTGGCCTAATTCATACTTCCTGAACTAATAAACAAAGTGGAATGCAGTTATTCTTTATTATCATCACTTTTCAGAAGTAGATGATACAACTTGTAATGATGCATATTAAAAGGAATTGTGTGTAAAAATACACACAATACACAAACTTCATATGCAAGCATGCATATTAAAGGAATGTTCCATATTAGATGCTTTCAAAAATTTGTATTATAAATAAAAAGTATTTATTTTTCAGAGTATAAGACACACCTTTTTTCCTCAAAAAAGAGGCTGAAAATCTGGGTGCATCTTATACATCGAATACAGCATTTTTTGCCTCCCAAAGCCCCGTCCTTTCACCAAAATGGCCATGCCTACCCTTATGGAGGCTTTCAGAGAAGTCCTGGGGGCTGGGGAGGGCAGAAATGAGCAAAAAATGGGCCATTTTTGCCCCCCAGCCTCCAGCAGCACTCTGCAAGTCCACCCCCCCAGGCTATTCATGCCTTTAAAAAAATTAAAGGGCCTATTTTCGCGAAAATAGGCCATTTTGGGGAGGTTTGCAGAGTGCAAAAACGTTTTTTTCCCTTTTGGAAAGTTCTTTAACTGATTGATGAGAATTAGATTGATCAAGTGAAACAAAGTCTTAGATGCTGCAGATTGTCAGCAATTTCCTTCTCCAGCACATGGATAAATACACCTGGAAACATCTACCTACTCTATCTCTGTCCCTACCTCCCTACTCTCTCTCTTCTCTCTCTATCCCTCTACCTACCTACCTACCTACCTACCTACCTACCTACTTACCTACCTACCTACCTACTCTCTCCCCCTACCTATCTACTGTATTTCTCTCTCTCTCTCTCTCCCTCTCTCTCTCTCTCTCTCTCTCTCTCTCTCTCTCTCTCTCTCTCTCCCTCTCTATCCCTGTATTTCTTTCTCTTTCTCTCCCTCTCTATCCCTCTATCTACCTACCTACATTTTTTTTTAAAAAAATTGCCTCTTCAAAACCTTGGTGTGTCTTATACTCCGGTGCATCTTATACTCCAAAAATATGGTATATAAGATAACATAGAAGATATGAAAACTGACATGGAGGAAAATACATTCCTCTATAGTAAACTGGATCTTTAAAACAAATGAAACCAAATAAATAGTTTTCCCTTTTTTATATTCCCCAGCATTTCTGATACTTTAATTTCTGTATCTTTTCTCCAAATATTTGAACAATAACCGCACTGGGAATATGCAATGCTCAGTAAAATAAATAGGCGATCATTTGCTTTTTCTTATTTTTGTTATAATGTATAACACAGAAATGGTCTGGCAACACCTTTTCCCACAATTTCCTTTTAAAATCCAAATCTAGTTTACCATTTTTGGATTTCCTAGTGGCATCATGTCCAAGTATTAAACAGGCACAACTCAGAGTTTTAAATTCAGCCAAGGTCAGTTAGGTCCTGCCAATCAATATAGACCATAGTTAATTTTTTAAAATATACTTATGGTCTCTCTCTCTTCTGTGCACAAGCATTAATATTCAATGTGGTACATTACTTTTTCTTTCATAAAAATATCTATTATACGCTATAGGCAACTTTTTTCTCTTCTTCCCCTCAAATGTAGGCCAGTGTCCCATGTCTTGTTGCTATGCAATTTATCCCTAGCAACCAACACACACAAAAAGCTGTGGTAGTGCAATTTCTCTTTTTCCCTTTGAGGCAGGTTTACCTGGCCAAAAGAGACATGCTAGAGATAGTGCTGTCAAAATAGGTGCAGGATTTCCTCTGACAGAGATGTCAAACATCTCACTTTTCAAAAGATTACATTGTGCAAAACTGCTAAGTAAGGAGGTGGACAGGTTGTGCCTCAGCTATCCATGGAGCCTGTTTTTTTGGGGGGGGGGAGGAAGTACACCCTGTGCAAGAGACTCAATGATTTTAGGTAGATGCTTATGGTAGAATAAATATTTAAAAGAAAAGCTAAAAGCAGTTTCTTCTTAAGGCCTTCTATTGTAAAGACCGGTCAAAGACAGATATTTAATTTCATTTAGGCATTTGATGATGCAGGAGAGTTGAGCTGTTAGGGAAACACTATTTCCATTTCTGCTCAGAAGGAATAACATGTGATTAACCATATTCCTTCATGTCATTCTGCTATTTTATATCAGCATTAATAAACTGGGAATTCATGCATCAAAGGAACACTATCCTAAAACTTGCCTTTAGCAGTAGCAGCGGGCTGATTCCCAAAAGCTAAGAACCATTGGACTGTGGAAGAATTGGGTAGGAAGAAACAACCAAGAAATAATAGAGCTGTAAGCTAGATTCAGAAGTTTTAAAAACATCCCAGAAGAAGATAATTATAAATGATTTCCATACTTCTACCAAGAAAACTATAGGAAGGCTTCTTTGTAATCAATAGGTTTTGAGCTTGAGCAGAACAACTCTCTACTTTCACAATTTGTAACCACTTCATTTGATTCAAGGTTGACCAAATAAAGTTTTACATCATGCCATGATCCTAGTTTTCAAAGTTCAATGTTCAGGACAAGCTGAGCCACCCTGACTTCTGTGTGGGGAGACAAGGCTGTGAGAATTCATACAGCATGAAATTATCATTATAGTAAACACCCAAGATTAAGAAGGTCACAGGTTGATAAAGGCTGATCCTGAAATTGTCAAACTGACCAACATTGACAGAACGCCAGTCAAAAGCTTTGTAAGATCAGGTGAGTGGTTATGCTACATGGTAACTCTAAGTGACATGTAAAAAAATCTTGTCCTGAACTTGATGAAGTATTTAATATTTCTTATGCCACTGTAACATCGGATCAGAGACACCTGAGTTAGCGTGCTGGGCAAGTTTGCAGAAAGTAAATCTGCTAGATTGAGTAATAATGTGTCACACTCTACTTTTATGTATCATATATTTAGTATTATGTTTCTTACTTCTTTCTGATATGCCTGTCCATCTAAATTGTTTCCTATAATTTTTCTGGAACATTTTCTTTCTCCTGCTGTAGACCCCTTCATAATGACTTCTTAATATATTCACTGCACCCTCAGGACTTATGATATAAAGGCAAATTACAAGTGGGCAGACATCCTGATCTGCCCTCCAGTTAAAAGGACAAGGGTTAAAGATGAAGATCAGGTTCAGTTGAGGCAGGGGATGGCAGGGTGATTCCATTTTGTAGTCCAGGTTTTCAGAGAAGGATACTTTTTGAACCATCTCAATGTCAAAATGTGAATGGGAGGAATTATGAAATATTAATAGCCTTTAGTCTCTCTCCAGAACACCAAAAAATATAGGACAAGAGGAATCCTGTTGGAATGGGGGGGGGACCATTCTGGTGCATGACTCTATTACTGCAGAAGTCAAGCTGTTGCGGCAGACTGTGGCAGGAAACCTCAGTCAGCCTAACATAGGATGCGAGACCACAAGGTAAAAGAGAAACAGGTTTTTAATGATGCATCAGAGTTCAGAGCGTTTAACACTGCAAAGTCTGAACTGTCCTGGGTAGGCCAGGACAGAACTTTAATACCCCTTCAGACGTGTTGGGGGTTCCATAGGCGTGTTTGTCCAAAGGGAAAAAGGAAGGTCAAGGGGAGGTACATTCGGTCAAGGGGAGGTACATTTTAGATTCATCATCATCACAACCTTTACAGTAAAATGTTACAAATATACTCCTTGACATTTAACAAAAACAGAAGTGAATTTGTTGATTTCAAGAAAAGAGAAGTTGAAAATGTTAACATTATACAGAATAACAGAAAAACAGAAATAATGTGTTAGCCTAGGCGATCTCTACATAAAGGTGAGTAAAATACTAAGCGCTACTTCCTTATTTCTTATCTTACAACATCTGTTTTTCTCTTTGCCCTTCCATGAAGTGTTTCCTAAGCGATGTGTCACTAAAATGCGTAATCTTTCCTATGCCAGCTACAGAAGTCCTTTTAATATGCAGACTTAATTAATGTTTTTATGAAGAAGTTCTATCAAGGAGTCTAGGGGCTCCTATACCCTTTAAATGAGGGGGTTATTTACCTGCTGCCTCAAAGCTGGTTCAAATTATAAGAAATAAACAGGATATACATGGTACACTCTGCTGATCATATTCTCTGGCATGTCCTACTGAGAGGTTTACTTTCACCATTTATAGAGATAAAATATAGCCATCAGAACTAACTCGTATTAATAGCCTTCCTTAAAGGTCCACCAGGTTGCTGACCATCATTATGACTTATAATCACAACTTCTATCCATTAATTATAGATTCCTTAATTTATTACTTTCTGGTACCTGCCTGGAATCTCCCACCATTTATTTCTGGTGAACGACCTTGGAGGAGAAGACAGAATTGTGGCTTCTTTTAGCTGCACCCAACTGTAACTAGCAGCATACATCCACAAACATTTGGCAGGAAAGATTATCTTTCGGTTTCAGCCTCAGATTGGTAGCCCATGAAGCAATGGTCTCATACTTTGCAATGTAGTTTTCCAAACTTATTAGACCAAACAAATTCAAAAGTTTTTTTTAAAAAAAAATGCAAGGAGGGGTTGAAACAAAATCAGTAGAAAATGCTTAAATAGGCTGTACATCATTAAAGATAGTATAAACAACCTAGCCATCAGTGACAGTGTTTGCTTTTCACATTCAGTGAAACTGTATGCAAATACAAGGGAGAGTAAATCGTTTGCAAATTAAGACAGGCCAAAAAGGCTAATAACAGAATACTATATACAACAGTTCACCTACAATGCTTCTCAGGGTGAGCTGATAGCCAGCAAGGAGCTTCAGTCATCTAATCCTTTCTTTTTGGCTTTCCAGTGACTGGAGTTGGGGGTGGGATTGAATAAACAAGTTCAATAAAGCGGGTGGGGAGCTGTGAGAAGTTGGTATATATTCCTTTGCTGCAAGAACTCATCTTCTGAGAAAATTAACTTGGCGACACTCTACAATGTGTGCCATTAACAAGAGCATTCAAATCATTTCTAGTCTTAAGTACTGTTTTAAGCTGCTTATCTGATTTTCATTTCTGAATCCATTCAGTTGTCAGGCTTACATCTTGGTTCTTTATTGAGGCTCACCCGGGAATCCAAACCTTCTAATTTTCTATACTGATTCATTTCAGAATCAATTAGAGCTGGTCGCAGCTAAGTCCCTCTATGCTAAGGGGATTAACTGGCCACTCACCCCATTAAAGTTACCTTTGAGTTGTACATTCAACCTTCCATCATAAAGGAGATTTCTTTCTGCACAGGCCTCAGAGGCAACAAAATGACTGTAGACAAACAGATGGCATGTAATTGTTGGAACGGCCTATAGATTTGTCAGAGAAGCCAAATGGGTATTTCTGTCCTTCTCAAAGACTTACGGGATTTAGAGCTATCTGTCTTGACACTTACTTCATAAACAAATAGAGAATTGAAGCTTTTTCTTGTCTAAGAAGCAACCAGGGGAAAATGAATGTTTCTCAGTCAAGTCAATGTAGAACTTCAAAGAATTTCTCCTTCAGCTTTCCTCCATCCAAGCTTTTGTATGTCCTTTTTTAAGCAGGAAGGACTCTCACACAAATCCCTCGCAAGTCTGGATTATCCCATGATTTGTTCATTCCAATGGACAATTGGCACCTACGACACTTGTAGCATGTCTGTTCTCTAGTAAATGCCTCCATGAAAGAAGTTATCTTGAGCCACCATCCAAAATAGTTTTCTTGATATCTACTTCTCCTAGAAGTTAAAAAAAAACTATTATTTTATAAATAAATGAGTAACAAATAATCAAGAAAACAAATAAAAAAAGTAAAGTCTTAGATTAGATATGCTATAAAATGAAAAGGCTGCGAATGGGCCCTGGACAAGTAGTGATTTAGGAAGACTGTTACATTCAAACAAGCCATGAATTTTCTTCTGCCAAGGTTGGACAACTTCTATTTGTATTGGTCATTTCAGGAAAGCAGCAAAAAAAATAAGGTCTACTAAGCTCTAGGCAACCAGAATATAAGGTTAGTTAGTAACAAAGTTAATGCAAACTTCCAATTAGATGAATAAGGTGCTCTACCAGGATTTTATCCAGGAGGGAAAATCTTCTAATATTTTACCATTCTACCTCCTCATGATTACTATATTTAAACAATAGGAAATTAAAAGATTCGACCCCCCTCAGAGAAATTATTTTTGTGCATTATCTTATATTTGCCAGAAGAAAGAGAGTTCCACTGAAAACAAATATATCAGTAAGACATGCAAGTGACAATAGATGTCTATGGATGCCTTTGAATTTTGAACGTTACTTGATTGTTGCTGGCTCAATTAATTTTTTATAACCCCTGGCAGGGCTTTTCTTTTTTCTCATCTTTATTTTGTTCACTTTCTCTCTTACACACGGACACACACACACTTCCAGTGGAAGGGGGTTAGTATACACATTTGAGGATACATTTGTTTTACACATTTTGTTATTAGATTTAAATTCAGGTTGTGAAGCAAAAAACAGCTTAACATAGCTTTCTTGAAGATCTCTTTTCATCTTTATACCCACCTTAGGAACCTGGAGAGGTAAATCAGGCTAAGAAAGAACAATTGTTGCAAAATCACCCAGTGAGTTTCCATGGCTGAGAATGGCTTTGCATTTCACAGCATGCCCACTTCCTTCATTATGTTAAAATAAAGAACATTCAGTTTAGTGATCTTGGTTTACAGTAAAACCAGATGGTCTAAAATGTCACCTTTGGGATCCTCTTTCCTCTCATCTGCCATACATATGCACGGGCTAATATTACAAAAGACATAAAAAGTTCCTGGAAATAGGCAACTTATTTTCCACTGAAAAACCTGTGTTTCTTTTGGAATATTCTCTTCGACCAAACTTGGTACACAGATGACTTATCTTTTGGAGATAACTGCCAATAACTGTGGGGGTAAGACACCCCTGGTGTGTGTGTGTGTGTGTGTGTGTGTGTGTGTGTTTGTGTTTGTTTGTGTGTGTGTGTTCCAGCATAACTCTGAAAAGCCTGGGCCTAAGGAGAGCGAGTGTGGCATCCTAGAGTGGCAATTGTTCATGATGTCATGGAAGAGTGAAACGAGCCTGATTAGGCCAGTATAGAGGCCGTTGATTGAACATACCATGATCTAAGCAGATCGCTTGACCCCACTTCACTGCGGTGGACCAATCTTGCAGGAAACAGCTTCAGCCTGTGTTCCCAGAATCATCCTTCTCTCTGAACTCAGGCCTAGGCTTCCCTCACACAGTAGGTCTATGAAGCAAAGGGAGCCTGATTAAGCCAGTACAGAGGCCTTTGATTGACCATGCTCCTTCACACAGAGGGCTTTTAAGGCCTAGGCCTCCCTCCCACAGTAGGCGTATGAAATTCCAGGATCATAGACAGGGCGGAAAAGAGGCACACATGGGAGGGGGAAGGGAGAGGGGAAGGATTATATAGGCATGGGAGCAGGGGGACCAAAGGCCCCACTCAATGGCTCCCTGACAAACACTTTGGGGCAAAGTGCCAGGATTGTAAGGGCAGGAAAGAGGAGCGTATGGGAGGGGGAAGGGCGAGGGCAGGGATTATGGGCATAAGAGTGGGGGGAAGAAAGGCCCCTCTCAATGGCTCCCTGTCAGACAAACGCTTTGACATCTATAAATCCCCAGGCAACCCCAGCTAATAATCTACTGTATATGAGGACAGAAGTAAAGAGTGAATAAGCCTTAACAAAAAGTGTGATGAGACAGAGCTTGACAACTTCGCTTCCCATCTTCTGACTTCCCCTGCTTCTCTTCTTTGCTTTCTCTTTCTTCTCTACTTCTCTCCAAACTGCAGGGTAAAACAGTGGTTGTATGAAAAATGGACACAAACAAAGAATGCATAAACTAATTTCTTCTTCTTCTTCTTTTGGTCCATTGCTGGGAGAAAGTGCAAGAAGGTGACAAGCAACAGGGAGAAAGCAGAACTATTTAACTCATTTTTTTGCATCTGTCTTTACACAAAGGGATAAAACAGTCCAACCTATCAAAAACAGCACCACAAAATTCAGATTAGGAACACAAATTGAAATATGGAAGAAAATGGTAAGTGAGCACCTGTCTACCCTAGATGAGTTCAAATCACCAGGACCGGACAGATTACATCCCAAGGTTCTGAAGGAACTGGCAAATGAGATCGCACAGCCACTGAACTATATCTTTCAGAGATCCTGGAGCACCAGGGAACTACCAGAGGACTGGAAAAGAGCTGATGTGGTTCCCATCTTCAAAAAAAGAAAAAAAAAAACAGATCCAGGAAACTATAGACCTATCAGCCTGATCTCAATACCAGGAAAGATTCTGGAAAAGATAATCAAGCAACAAATTAGTGAACACCTAGAAGTAAACAAAGTAATAGCCAAAAGCCAACACGGGTTTGTCAAAAACAGATCATGCCAGACTAATCTTATTGCATTCTTTGATACAGTGACAAAATTAGTGGACCAGAGGAATGCTGTTGATATAGTTTACTTGGACTTCAGTAAGGCATTTGATAAGGTAGACCATAACCTACTACTAAAGTAGAAGAAGTTGGATTGGACAGCATCATCACCAGATGGATTCGTCACTGGCTGACCAACCACACTCAACGTGTAGTCTTCAATGGAACTGCATCTACTTGGAGGGAAGTATGCAGTGGAGTACCCCAAGGCTCTGTTTTAGGCCCAGTACTCTTCAACATCTTCATCAATGATTTGGATGAGGGGATAAATGGGGAACTCATCAAATTTGCAGATGACACCAAGATTGTCACTGCGTTAATTGTTTGCTAGCCGTGCTGAATATTTACTGCGCAGGTCATAGGCCTTATCTGACAATGATTTAATGTGCATGCTTCTTAACACGTTTCTTAATACATCACACATTCCAGAGACATTTGATCTTCTGTTCGTCTGCCAAGAAGGTGGACGACAATTGCTCTTGCCAAAATATAACAATTAGATAGATTTGTTTATTTTTATTTTTATATTAAATTTTGTTTTTAATTAGAACATGTTCTCGGGTCTTATTTTCGCTTTTTCTGAAGATATGCTTTTTAGGAAAGCCGACGGTCTACACCTCATTTGCTCAGGGTGAAATTTCCCCTGACAAAGATGGCAGGAAGCCAACACTCCAGAAGACAGGCTTAAGATACAGAAGGATCTTGACAAACTTGAACATTGGGCACTATCTAATAAAATGAAATTCAATGGTGAAAAGAGTAAGGTTCTACATGTAGGCAAGAAAAACAAAATGCATAGGTACAGTATAGGTGTACCTTCCTCAATAGTAGTAACTGTGAGAGGGATCTTGGAGTCCTAGCAAACAACCATTTAAATAT
Organism: Natrix helvetica; assembly: GCF_964273705.1. Lineage (NCBI taxonomy): Eukaryota > Metazoa > Chordata > Lepidosauria > Squamata > Natricidae > Natrix > Natrix helvetica. The sequence goes on from NC_138552.1 coordinate 178,750,269, forward strand.
GAGCCAGCAGTGTGTAGCAGCTGCCAAAAAAGCCAACACAGTTCTAGGCTGCATAAACAGAGGGATTGAATCAAGATCACGTGAAGTGTTAATACCACTTTATAATGCCTTGGTAAGGCCACACTTGGAATATTGCATTCAATTTTGGCCGCCAAGATGTAAAAAAAGATGTGGAGACTCTAGAAAGAATGCAGAGAAGAACAACAAAGATGATTAGGGAACTGGAGACTAAAACATGAAGAACGGTTGCAGAAACTGAGTATGTCTAGTTTAATGAAAAGAAGGACTACGGGAGACATGATAGCAGTGTTCCAATATCTCCGGGGTTGCCACAAAGAAGAGGGAGTCAAACTATTCTCCAAGGCACCTGAGGGTAGAACAATAAGCAATGGGTGGAAACTAATCAAGGAGAGAAGCAACTTAGAACTGAGGAGAAATTTCCTGACAGTTAGAACAATTAATCAGTGGAATAGCTTGCCTCCAGAATGTGGGGAATGTGAATGCCCCAGAACTGGAAGTCTTTAAGAAGATGCTGGATAGCCATTTGTCTGAAATGTATAGGGTTTCCTGCCTAGGCAGGAGGTTGGAATAGAAGACCTCCAAGGTTCCTTCCAATTCTGCTATTGTATTTTCTTCTTCTTCTTCTTCTTCTTCTTCTTCTTCTTCTTCTTCTTCTTCTTCTTCTTCTTCTTCTTCTTCTTCTTCTTCTTCTTCTTCTTCTTCTTCTTCTTCTTCTTCCTCCTCCTCCTCCTCCTCCTCCCCCCCCCTCCTCCTCCTCCTCCTCCTCCTCCTCCTCCTCCTCCTCCTCTTCCTCCTCCTCTTCTTCTTCCTCCTGCTGCCACTTTCATAGCTAAAACAGGTATTGCCATTCACTATCCAATCTGTTAATTGACATAATGCATTTTTTTTTTACAAAAGTCACCATTCAGCATTCATTTAAATTTGATGAAATCCGCATAGCTACCTCCCCTTCAAAAGCTTAAGTAATTAACCATGCTCTGTCCTATCATTAAGCAGAGTGGATCAACCATCTTTAGTAGCAGATGCTAAGAGGAAACAACAGCAGCTGTCCTGGCTATTTCTCCTGAGTCCATCTATTTTCCTCAGTTGAAGAACAGAATTAGATGTTCTCTGAAATCAGCCTCACAGTTTCTAAGCTGACTCATTGACCTCTACCATAACAGAAAATATTTAACACATCTCTCATATTAAAATAGGATACTGGTCAATTTGGGTACACATTGTCTCTTTTATCCATTCTATCATTTCTTTTCTAATCTTGATGTAGCCAGAAAGAATTGAAGTCAAATACTTCAATTCTATTCTTTGGGGAAATTAATACTGTAAAATCACACACATACATATACATGCACCCAATTCCATTAATTTTCTGCTCCTCTCCAACTTGGCATTTCTCTGTCAAATGTGGTGAACTTTCAGTCACAAAAAAATTGGGAGTCTTGCAGTATTCACAATGGAAGATTGGAACAATGGTGATCAGAAAAGATTGTTCCTCAAACATTTTTTATTTTATTTTATTGCATTTCTATCTAATGATTCATTATAAACAATGTAAACTGGGACCATTTTAATACTTTCTAATCTGCTAAGAGGAACACGGTGGCTCAGTGACTAAGATGCTGAGCTTTTTGATCGAAAGGTTGGCAGTTTGGTGGTTCGAATCCCTAGTGCAGCAAAATGGGGTGAGCTTCCATTACTTGTCCCAGCTTCTGCCAACCTATCAGTTTGAAAGCATGTAAAAATACAAGTAGAAAAATAGGGACCACCTTTGGTAACAGCGTTCCGTGCTCCTTCGGCATTTAGTCATGCTGGCCACATGACCACGGAGACGTCTTCAGATAATCCTGGCTCTTCGGCTTTGTAACGGAGATGAGCACCACCCCTAGAGTCGGGAATGACTAGCACATATGTGTGAGGGGAACGTTTACCTTTTTAATCTGCTAAAATCTATGTAATGTATTAGACTGAAGAACTGTATTCTATGGGGAATAAGCTGATATATTTCCCACATTTTTGGCTATCAAAAAAAAAAGAAAGTTGGATCAAGACGAGTTAGCTTTTTCTTTCTTAGCTTGTGCAACACTGCAAAGAAAAAACCTCATCTTGACCCTCCTGACAGACCAATGTCAGACCCTCCCAAATATCCTCATCTTTCCTCATATTCACAAAAAGGTCAGCAGGTTCATTGATGATCCTGAAGAACCCCAAAGGAGAGACGCTACTTGCCAGTCTGCAGATTTAATGGATGACTGCGGCGAAAAATCAGCTTAAGACACTGCTGCTTTGTTGTGGCATCTATTTCTGACGACAATGACACCAAGGGGGAATTATACTCTAGTAGGGAATGCAGTTTGTGCTCTTGTTAAATTCCCAGCTGGAATTCAGAAGTGTTCCTACTGTTAAGATTGTAATACTTTGTTCATTAAAGTTAAAAATGTACAACCTAAACTAAAAAATATGTGTTAAGAAATTCATCCGAAAGGGATTAAACCCAAAACTGTTCATCTGTATTTCAGGTGAAATAGAAAAGAGTACAAGTTTTGCAGCTCTGATCCAATCAGATATATTTCTGTGAATGGATATGTTTGGATCGAAATATTTTCTGTGATTATCTTATTTGGCATGTTAGTATGTGCTATTTATGTATTATATAATATATAACAGCGATGGCGAACCTTTTTTGGCTCACATGCCACAAGGGGGGGAGCGCAAGGGGAGTCATGTGCGGGCATGCCACACCCATAATGCAACACGTGACCACCCAGTGTGCATGCACGCACAATGCATGACCCCCCCCCATTTTCATTCTTTTTTCGCCCTCCCCAGGCTCCAGAGGCTTTATAGGAGCCTGGGGAGGGCGAAAAGAACCCCCCCACCCCCCCGGAGGCCCTCCGGAGGCTTCAGAGACTGTACAGAGGCTTTCCTGATGCCTTCGGAGCACTTAAAACTACCCTCCGAGACTTCCGGTTTGCTCGGAGGGTCATTTTAAGCTCTGAAGGCGTCAGGGAAGCCTCCGGATGTTCCCTGAAGCCTTTGGAACACTTAAAACCACCCTCTGAGCAAACCGGAAGTGAATTCCGGTTTGCTCGGAGGGTGGTTTTAAGCACTCCGAAGGCATCAGGGAAGCCTCCAAACATTCCCTGAAGCCTTCGGAACGCTTAAAACCATCCTCCGAGCAAACCGGAAGTCACTTCCGGTTTGATCGGAGGGTTGTTTTAAGCATTCCGAAGGCTTCAGTGAAGCCTCCAGACAGTCCCTGAAGCCTCCGGAGGGCCTCAGGGGGGGCTCTTTTCGCCTTCCCCAGGCTCCTATAAAGCCTCTGGAGCCTGGGGAGGGCGAAAAATGGCTTTTAAAAAGGTGAACTCAGCTGGCCAGTGCGCGCATGCACGCTGGCCAGCTGACAGGGCAGCGCCTCGCGTGCCCTGACAAATGGCTACGCGTGCCACCTGTGGCACGCGTGCCATAGGTTCGCCATCACTGATATATAACATTAACATATTTTCTTCTTGTATTAATGTAGTCACTATTGTAGATCACACTGTATATTTACTATGATAGTTCATACTACGTAATCATTTATATGGCTTTATAATTAAAGAACATAATAATGCATTGCTTTTATTTAATTATTTCTTTTCTTCCCCTTTTCTAGGAGGTCAATTTAGCATATAAAACTTCCTTTCATGCAGTCTATCATATATGACAGATTAGAATGAAATACTGACAATATCACTCAGTGAGTTTCCATTGCAGAGATGAAGTTGAATCTTAGTCTCCTTAGTCCTGTTCCAATACCATATCCAGTATTTCATACTGGCTCTCAATGTATTAAGATTCTTAATATCAATGTGTTAATGTATGTTTAATAGTAACATTGAACATACAGTATCATCTAGAGGTTTACCAACTGTTCCAGTGGTGGGTTCCGGATCCCGGTGCAACCGGTATGGTGCAACGGGGCCGTGTGTCCACCACATGAATGTTGCATCACGCACACAAGCGCAACGCGCATATGCATACTTATCCCCACAATGCTCCATGATGCCTCCGCAACGCTCCATCTGCTCGGTGGAGCGTCGCACAGGCGCCGTATGCTCTGTGCACATGCATGGAAGCCCTGAACACCTCAAATACTGGTAAGGAGTGTGGGCAGGTAGGTGGGCCCTCCAGAGCACCGTACCGGAATGGTACCTGGTGTTTCCAGCAGGCACCAGTACGCCCGTGCCGGTCGTAACCCACTACTGAACTGTGCGCTTCTAATACTTCACATATTTATACTTTCACAGCCAGGTGAAAGTTATGCAGGTCAGCATTGCAGGTTTAGCAATGTTACATCAATTATGTACAAGAGCCACAAATTGCACTTAGACTATAAAAACAAACAATATAAATACAGTATTATTCACAAGCAATCTAAAATAATACTTTAAAAGGTCTGTAATATTAATGTATTAAAATGTTGCAGTGGATATATTGAAACTTGATGATTCCTCCCTCCCTCCTCCTTCCTTCCTTCCTTCCTTCCTTCCTTCCTTTCTTTCTTTCTTTCTTCCTTCCTTTCTTTTTTTTCTTTCTTTCTTTCTTTGGCTTCCCTACAATTATCATAACCATTCTGTGCAAGAAAGATTTAAAATAGTTGAAATAATGATTGCTTAGGTAAAATATAGAATATTTTTTCTTTGTTTCTTATAACTGCACTTTATTTTTCACCTATCATAGAGGAACAAATGACATTCTTAACATTGTATTCAGCATTTCTATGAAAATGTAAAATCCATTGGCCCACCCACAGTCTTCATAATGAGGCACTGAAACATCTTGAAAAAGATGTACGTTGTGAGATAAAGTCTGCTGTCAATCTGAATTTCTATTTACTGAACATAACTGTATAATACTTGAAAGAAGCTAGTTAGAGTGAATATTATACATTATGGGTCTTACATTTCCTGAAAGCTTTCTTTTCTTCTTTTCTATTTCATTCTCATCCAGCTCATTTTTCTTCTCTTCATTCCAAAGCTGCTTTAGACTTTATATCAAAATTTATTTGGTGGTATATTTGGATTTATTTTTCTGTCCATTCAGAAAAAAAATATGTTTTCTATTTCTTTCCTCTCCTCTCCTCTCCTCTTATCTTATCTTCTCTACCTTTCCTCTTTTCTTTTCTTTTTCATTGGGGGGGGGGACTGCATCTATGTTTTTAGTGTCCTCAGGAGTTCTATAAATTCTTCCATTGGTAGGGGAAGACAAGGAGTCTTCAAATCACTGGAGATGCAATGGGCACACACATATTTCTTAGCAAATTTGTAAGTAATATTAAATGCAAAGATGCAATTAATATGTGAGAAACCAAAGGTGTTAATTTTCCATCACTTGCGGGAATACGCTAGGAAGAAGATGATGATTAAATGACAATGATCAAAACAATACAGGGGTGGGGGGAACTTGTCCATCAGGAGCCATAGAATCTGTTACAAAGAATCTGTTTTGCTCTACGTACCTTAGAACTAATTGCAGTTGGAAGCTAAATAGAAATTATTTAGATTTATATCTGTCTATATCATACTCCCATCAAAGCAGACTCAGAGTGACTTACAATGTACAGTGCAGTACACTATAGATCAACACTTCAAACTTACCTATTTTGTCTTTGCAACAGATAATGTTTGATGCCTCAGCCTGAGCCCAACTAAAGAGAAATGCACAGCATTTCTTAAGTATAGTGCAACAATGTGGATATGGCAGGAAAAAAAAAAACAATCTTATACACTTTTAATAGTTCCCATTCAATTTGATCCAAGAGAAAACGGATATTATATCAAAGTCGAAGACAATTTCAGTAAAATTTTCATGGATGATATGTTGTTGCAGCAGGTGTTTAGTTATAAGGTGACCAAGTGCTATGTTTAAATCCTATACTTTGCTAGACCATTGTCTCTTTAATAGTCTGCAGATTCCTGGCTTCCCTCGTTCCGGTTAAGATATAAGGAAAACACTATACAAGGACTTCAAAGGTGCTTTTTTTCTTCAAAAGGCAACTGGACTGTTTTTTTTCCCCCTTTAAGGAAGAAGAAAATATTTCACTTCTCATTCAAGAAGCAATCATCAGTTGTGATTGTGGGGGGATGGAAGGATAGGTTTTGATAGGATGGGAGGGATGGAAGGATTGCATTTATTTACAATCATCAAATAACTGCAAAAAACTGACTGCAAATAACTGCAATCCTTCCATCCTCCCTCCATCCTATCAGAACCTATCCTCACCACCATCAGAACTGATGAAGCTTCTTGGATGAGAAGCAAAACGATTTGTCAAGGTGGGGGGGGGGGAACCAGTCCAGTTGCCCTTTCAAGAAAAACAAAAGTACCTTGAAACAACTATGACCTGGATGATTGACAGGAAGTTTTCCCACTAATTTCTTTTTAGGCTGAAAAGTCTGGACAGCCAAGATGGCTTAAATCAGTGATGGCACACCTTTTTCACCTCAGATGCCAAAAGCACGCACGTTTGCACTATCTCACATGAGCACATGATATCATGTGTGTGCACGTGCCAACCCCCATAATTTAATGCCTTCCACCCATGCCTTCCCCCTGCGCATACAGGCATGACCCCCCTCGTTGCCCCCCGCATGCACACGCTGCTTTCTTGGAGCCTGGGGAGAGTGAAAATGGCCTCCCCCATCACCCAGAGTCCGAAAAAGGCTCCTTTCTGGCTTCCAGTGGACCCGTAGGTCCTTTTTCCGCCCTCCCAGGCTCCAGAGGCTTTCTAGTGGTCCGGGGAGGGTGAAAACAGCCTCTCCCACTCTCCCAAAGGCTCTCCAGAAGCCAGAAATTGTCCATTTTATGACTTCTGGTGGGCCTGGTAGGTTCATTTTTGCCCTCCCCCAGGCTCCAGAGGCTTTCTAGGAGCCTGGGGAGGGTGAAAAATAGCACAACACACAAACTGGAAGTTCAGGAATGGACTTCCGTGGACTTTCTCTGTCTTTGCTGAAGCCTCCAGAGGGCAAAGAACAGTCCAACGCACAAGCCTGAAGTCTGTTCCTGAACTTCTGGTTTGTGCCCTCCGGTTTGAAGCGGTTTGAAGCCTCTGGAGGGCGAAAAATGGCTGAAAATCAAAACCGAAAATCATCTGGCCAGCGCGTACATGCACACTGACAGGGCAACACCTTGTGTGCCCTCAGAAATGGCTCTGCGTACCACCTGTGGAATGTGTGCCATAGGTTTGCCATCATGGGCTTAAATAATGAATAGAGATATAACAGAAAAGTATCCAATGATATTACTCTCCACCACCTTCAATAATATCAGAACAAAACACCAAGAAATATTTGTAAACATCTGGCTGATATAGAAGGGAGAAAGAAGACTTTTTGCAGAGGAGGAAACTTGGACAAGTTTCCAGGAAAAAAAAATTCAGCTCAGCACTAGCGGAACAGCAGTTTTCAAATGGCAGTAGTTGGGAACAAAGTTTTACCAAGGTTGAAGAAGCTGCATGGCTCAGTATCAGCTCTTTTTTCCTGAAACAGATGCATTGTGGTAATAGAAGGAGATAACAAAGTAAACAGTTTCACCTTAGGAATTGTGCTGACAGTGGATTATGGTGTACAATGTACATGAGTGAGAACTGAGAAAAAACACAAAAACTAGAAATTAGCAAGATTGGCAGAAAAAGAATGAAATTCAGCCGAGATAAAATGCAAGCTGGTATATCTTCAAGAGAAAGAAGAAGCTGAAGCATCCCCATGCATGCAGAAACAAAGGCACATGCTCAGCAGGAAGGAACCCTTAAGAACCAAAATCGTAATTCTGTTAATGGTTGTTGGTCAATTAGATATTAGTCTGCAGTTTGACACTAGTATTGAAGAAGGAAAAATGCCAGCTTCATTTCAGCTTCATAGACGAATTATTATATTTTGAAGCAGAGAGAAATAATTGCTTCTTTCTTTTCCCACCTGGCTCAGGTGATGACTTTACCTTAAATATTGTATTTAGCTTTTGGCGTTTCATTTTTGTACAAATAGAGATGCATTTGGGCAGGATAAGCCTACCAGAAGAGGGAAAAACAAATTATTCAGAGTGAAGGAACTTTTATTGAACTCCAGGTTTTTAAGTGGCTGATAAATGCCACTGGGTAGCATTCCTAAATTAAAAATCAAAGCACACAAGTAGAGAAATACATTAATACCATGTTACTGCATGGTATTTTCAAATTTCAAATTCAAATTTTTAATTTGTTAGCCGCTCCGTCTCCACAGGGGACTCGGGGCGGCGTACAGTAAAAAATATACATGCATACATATAGACATACAGATACACACATATACATACATATACATACATGGAGGAGGTAGTAATCAAACATATATCACGTTTAATAATAATAGAAAATTAAAATTAAAATTAGCCATTAAAATCCCATGATAAAATACAATTTAAAAGGACTGTCAGGAGGAGGATAAACTACGGTTGAGCCAGGCCAGATAATTGAAAGAGGTGGGTCTTGAGCTTTACACGGAAGGAGCGGAGATCGGAAGTAATCCTGATGTCAAGGGGGAGGTCATTCCACAGGGCTGGGGCCATCACAGAGAAGGCCCTGATCCTGGGTGTCGCCCCCGACACTGTTTAGCGGATGGCACCCGGAGAAGTCCCTCTCTGTGTGAGCGGATTGGTCGTAGGGATGTATGGGGCAGGATACGATCCCGCAAATAACTAGGTCCTATGCCATGGAGCGCTTTAAAGATCGTAATCAAAACCTTGAAACGCACCCGATAGACCACAGGAAGCCAGTGCAGCTCGCGCAGGAGAGGTGTTACATGGGAGAACCTAGTCCTCCCCATAATCACCCGCGCGGCCGCATTCTGAACCAACTGTAGTCTCTGAGTGCATCTCAAGGGAAGCCCCATGTAGAGAGCATTGCAGTAGTCCAGGCGAGACGTCACTAGCACATCGGTGACTGTGCGCAAGGCATCCCGGTCCAATAAGGGGCGCAATTGGCCATGGTCATCCATGGAAAGCCGGGCATCTAGGAGGACGCCCAAATTGCGCGCCCGTTCCATGGGGCCAGTTGCTCGCCCCCAATGGCCAGAGATGGAAGCAACTGGTTGAACCGGGGGGCCGGAAGCCACAGCCACTCCGTCTTGGAGGGGTTGAGTTTAAGTCGGTTGTCATCCATCCAGACCCGTACGGCTTCCAAGCACCGGGACATCATTTCGACGGCCTCGTTGGGGTGGTTCGGGGTGGAGATGTACAGCTGAGTGTCATGAGCATACAGATGGTATCCCACCCCAAAGCCACGGATGATCTCGCCCAGCGGTTTCATGTATGTGTTGAACAGGAGTGGCGAGAGAACCGACCCCTGTGGCACTCCGCAAGTGAGGGGGCTCAGGGTCGATCTCTGCTCCCCTGCCAATACACGCTGCGTCCGGCCGGCAAGGTAGGAGCCGAACCACCGCAAAACGGTGCCCCTGACTCCCAACCCCCGTAGCCGGTGCAACAGGATACCATGGTCGATGGTATCGAAAGCCGCTGAGAGATCTAATAGGACCAGGACAGAGGAACAACCCCTATCTCTGGCCCTCCAGAGATCATCAACCAATGCGACCAAGGCCGTCTCCGTGCTGTGCCCGGGTCGGAAGCCGGACTGGCGCGGGTCTAGATAATCATTCTCCTCCAAGTGACGTGGAAACTGTTGGACCACCACACTCTCTACAACCTTCGCTAAAAAGGGAAGGTTGGAGACTGGACGATAATTAGCAAGCTCCGTTGGGTCCAGGGAAGGCTTCTTGAGCAGGGTTCTCACAACCGCCTCTTTCAAGGCGGCCGGCAGAGACCCCTCGCACAACGAAGCGTTCACCACGCCCAGGAGCCAGTCGCGTGTAACCTCCCAGGATGCCAGTACAAGCCAGGAGGGGCATGGGTCCAATAAACTTGTGGTAGGTCGCAGACGTCCGCGTAACTTGTCCAAATCCTCGATGGCAACCGAGTCAAACTTCTCCCAGAATGGTCTCTCAAGACTCGCCACGGGCGTCTCCACTGGACCACTGAAAGGGACCCATCCCATCCGGATTTGAGCGACTTTGTCCTGCAGATATTTCCCAAACTCCTCTGCTCTGCCCTGTAAAGGGGCTTCCCGCGGCCTCTGAAACAAGAGGGAGCGGGTCACCCGGAACAGGGCAGCAGGGCGGTTATCTGCAGATGCAATAAGAGCGGCACAATGGTGACGTTTGGCCGCTCTTAATGCCACAAGGTACGTCCTTAAGTAGGTTCGTGCCTGTGCTCAGTCAAATTCGGAACGGGAGGATCTCCAACGACTCTCTAGGCGTCTCTTGTGGCGTTTCATCACCCTTAGCTCCTCGGTAAACCAAGGAGCTAGGGTGGTTCGTTGCCGCAGGAGAGGCCGCAGAGGCGCCACCCGGTCAAGGGCCCCGGCAGTCGCACTATTCCATGCGGCTACCAGGTCCTCCACCCGGGGGCGGGTCAGGTCTACAGGTGGTGGCCCAAGCTCTGTCTGGAACTTATCAGGTTCCATCATGCATTTGGGGCGGAACCATCTAATGCCTTCTGGCTCTACCTCCCCGCAACGGGGGATAGCACCAGGGAAGTCAAGTCAGAGAAATGAGTGATCCGACCATGACAGGGGAGTGATAGTTAAATCCCCTATTCCCAGATCACTCGTCCACTGGCCAGAGACAAAAACAAGGTCCAACGTGTGGCCCCCTTCGTGGGTAGGGCCCTGAATTAATTGGGTCAGGTCCATGGCTGTCATGGAAGCCATGAACTCCCGAACCCCCTCAGACACTTCTCCCATCGACGGCAAGTTGAAATCCCCCATCACTAAAAGTTTGGGGATCTCAACCGCCACCGATGCGATCAGCTCCAGGAGTTCAGGCAGGGCCGCTGATGTATAGCGAGGAGCCAGGTACACTATCAGCAGGCCCCACTGCCTCCCTGGGCCCCATCTCACGACAAGGGACTCACATCTGGATGTCTGCGGCACAGTGAACTCTCTCGGCTCTAAGTCTTCCCGGATAATCACTGCTACCCCACCACCCCTTCCCTGGGCCCGAGGCTGGTGAAATGCTCAATAACCTGGCGGGCACATTTCCACATTGGGGAAACCTCCCTCGTGGCCCAGCCAGGTCTCAGTTATTCCTGCGAGGTCCGGCTCCCCCTCCAGAATTAGATCACAGATGAGGGGGGCCTTGTTAACAACAGACCTTGCATTGCATAACAACAGATCCTGACCACCTACTATGCGGGGGTTGGTACAAGTGACCGGGTATAACCAGCACCCCCGGTCTCCCAACCGACTATGAGTTCTTAATCTGTCCTCGCACCCGCCCCTCCCCACGACCGTTGATATCAGAGAGCCCTGTAACGGAATGCTGTCCTCCGTCTCCTCCCCCGCTCTGCTCCCTCCTCTTTCGACCACACCTAATCACCTGGCTCTACCATCCCTCCTGACCTGGTCCATCCCCCCCCCATCCCTGGAACCCCTTAGAAGTTTTAAAAAACTATTAGTTAAAAAGCCCCTCAAAGAACGCTTCCTCCACCTCTCCGGGTTAATCAACCCGTCCTCGAGGTGGGCCCTTGAGAGGGCTAGAGGCCATAACTGCGAGAGGGAGGACTCTCGCAGCCGCAGCAGGTCTAGCTGCTATTTTGAAGATGAAATAGGAAGTAACAGGCTGAAGCTGGGGGAGGAAGGTGCTGGATAATTATTCAAAATAGGCTTTGATACAAAATCCTTATGTATAGCTTTTAAAGACTAAGGCCAAACAAATATTTGGGATGGGGGAAATAGTTAGTGTTCCTGTCATCCCCCCCCCCCCAATACAGAAAAAGATATAGAAATGGTGAACTTCATAAAAGACAAGACAATCGTGGAGCTTTCTTTGTTTTACCTTGTTTTGTTTTATCTGTGTTGGTTTGGTTTTTGTGTTTTATATTTCTGCTGGTCCTATTAGATCTCTCGGCGGCGTTCGATACCATCGACCATGGTATCTTGTTGCACCGGCTGGAGGGGTTGGGAGTCAGGGGCACCGTTCTACGGTGGTTTGGCTCCTTCCTCTCTGACCGGACGCAACGTGTGTTGGCAGGGGAGCAGAGTTCGACCCGGAGGTCACTCACATGTGGAGTGCCACAGGGATCGGTGCTCTCGCCTCTCCTGTTCAACACATACATGAAACCGCTGGGCGAGATCATCCGTGGTTTTGGGGTGGGATATCATCTGTATGCTGATGATACTCAGCTATACATTTCCACCCCGAACCACCCCAATGAGGCCGTCGAAATGATGTCCCGGTGTTTGGAGGCCGTACGGGTCTGGATGGATGGCAACCGACTAAAACTCAACCCTTCCAAGACGGAGTGGCTGTGGCTTCCGGCCCCCCGGTTCAACCAGGTGCTTCCATCTCTGGCCATTGGGGGCGTGCAACTAGCCCCCATGGAACAGGTGCGCAATTTGGGCGTCCTCCTAGATGCCCGGCTGTCCATGGATGACCATGTAACAGCCGTGGCAAGGGGGGCGTTCCATCAGGTTCGCCTGATGCGCCAATTGCGCCCCTTATTGGACCGGGATGCCCTACGCACAGTCACCCATGCGCTAGTGACGTCTCGCCTGGACTACTGCAATGCTCTCTACATGGGGCTTCCCTTGAGATGCACTCGGAGACTACAGTTGGTCCAGAACGCGGCCGCGTGGGTGATTATGGGGAGGACTAGATACTCCCCTGTAACACCTCTCCTGCGCGAGCTGCACTGGCTTCCTGTGGTCTACCGAGTGCGTTTCAAGGTTTTGATTATGATCTTTAAAGCGCTTCATGGCTCAGGACCTAGTTACATGCAGGATCGCATCCTGCCCCACACATCCCTACGACCAATTCGCTCACACAGAGAGGGACTTCTCCGGGTGCCGTCCTCCAAACAGTGTCGGGGGGCGACACCCAGGAGCAGAGCCTTCTCTGTGATGGGCCCAGCCCTGTGGAATGACCTCCCCCGTGACATCAGGATTATTTCCGATCTCCGCTCCTTCCGTGCACAGTTGAAGACCCACCTTTTTCAACTATCTGGCCTGGCTCAACCGTAATTTTTTCGTTTTTCCCGACTGTCTTTTAAATTTTAAATTTTTTATTGTATATTGGGTTTTATTATTGGGGTATGTAAATGGTTTTAATTGTCTAAATGTTGTAATTTATTACCTCCTCCGTACATGTATGTCTTTGTATATATGTATGTTTATGTGTTTGTACACATGTGTTATGTTTTATATGTTTCTAGTGTACGCCGCCCCGAGTCCTGCTTGGAAAGGGAGCGGCTAATAAATTCAATATTATTATTATTATTATTAGTTGTCTTTTTATATTACAAATTGCCCAGAGTTGTTTGTGGTGGAGAAATTTCTCAGGAACTTCCCAACCTTGGAGGGCTTGGATGATCCAGAAATAGCAGAGGGAACTGGACTACACGTCTACTAAGAAGAAATATTTTCCTACCTTGCTCAGTTGTTATTTTGCGTAAAGCTATTAACTTGCTCAACTAAATGTCTTGGCAAGCACGGCCTTTTTTCCCCCTCCAGAGTCTGACAAAGTTGTTCAAACATCGCCAAACAATACTGAAGAATTAAATAATCAACCTTTGCTCCTGTTATGGGACTGTAATACCATTATATCTCAACTAAATAATTTAAGTATTCCTTAGAAAGACAAACTGTGCTTGGTAACAGGTGAATCACTAATCAGATTTTATAATGCAATAAGTTGGATTTTAGCAGCCGAACACAAATACTAACAGCTTCTTCTGCAAGCTGAAGAAAATGCTTGGAAGAGGAGCATTTTCTTTGAATCTTCTTGAAAACTTGAAATAGATTAAACTAATAGACTCCATTCATATATCATATTCAGCTGTGGTTTTGTTTTGTTTTTTTAGTCTCTTCAATTTAGTATTGACTCTTGATATCTACTTGGACAACTACCTGCAGTTTTCTTGGTAAGATTTCCAAAGTGGATTATGCTTGCTTGCTTTCTGGGGCTGACAGTAATCGACTGGCTCAAGGTGACCAGCTGGCTTCATGCCTAAGGCAGGACTAGGACTCACGATCTCATGATTCCTAGCCTGGTGCCTCAACCATTATATCTATATCTACATGCTATATTTTGCTTAACCTCAATTCATTGAATAAGCCACAATGGCTGGATCCAGTCATCAACCTTATTTATGATTTATAGTGTCTGGCTGGACATCATAATCTAAGACATATTGAAATGCTGTCACTCTCTACAGTAATTGTTGAAATTATATGAACAGCCCCTATCCCCAAATTAAAAGGTCAGGCTTGATTCCACATTGACTCTCTATATATAAACTGATTGCCAGGACAGGAGGAGCTTAGCCCCAAACCAGTTTGACAGGGTTATTTATGGAATGTTCCCAAAACCTTAGTTAGTATTTGATTTGGTCTGAAGCAGCCAGGATAAGCTACATATTCTATTTGTTTTAAGGGTAGCAGTTTGAAAGCATGCAAATATGAGTAGATTAATATGTACCCCTTTAGTTGAAAGAAAACAGCATTCTGTGTGCCTTTGGCATAGAGCCATGCTGGGCACATGACTGTGGAAATTGTCTTTGGACAATGCTGGTTCCCTCAACCAAGAAATGGAGATGAACCTAGCATCCTAGAATCAGACATGGCTGGACAGAGGAAACCTTTATCTTTTTACTTTTGCCCGACAACTCCAAGAAGCCCCTTCAATGGGATGTAGGCATTCAACATTCCCATCTGGGTGCAAACTCTTGAGTGATAGTGAAAAAACTCTAATGGAAATATTTGTAAATATCTCTTTAAAGATCTCTGAAATACATTTGCCTTGGTTCTAGAGCAGGACTGTAGTTGCTATTAGTATTGTATGTTGACTGAGTCTGCACTAGGAGTGGTTCCTTGTTCTTCCTCAGGCAGGAGCAGTATGGTTTGGTGCCATTGGTAGCACAAGAAGGAACATAGCTTAAGTAGTATAGCTCTTCAATAGTTTTTAGATGGGGGTACCACGTGGAAATTCCAGGACTTATAGACTTATATTTAAAGCTGGAAAGACATCTTTGATCAGTAATGTTGCCAAGAATACTTTATAGATAATGTCACCCACAATTGAACTCCATTTTCATAAGGCACTGAGACTGGAACTATTTTTTTTAAAAAAAAGCACAGAGTGAGAACTAGTTAAAATGGCAGCAGAGAGAGTAAATATGTAGACAATGATCATACAGACAAGATGAACATAGGGGTATCTCAACAGATAATTGTTGAAATCAGGGCTTTTAAATGTACGTCTAATAGATTTGAAGTCTGAATACTGAGGTAATCATTCTTGCTCTTAGAATCTTACATTTCAGAACAATAGATTCAAAAAGAGATTGAGAAGGGATCTAAAGTTCCCTGTATACTGAATGAATAAGCTTTCAAATGATTAATACAGCTGAGTAAGAACAAACATTAAAATGAGGAATGTTGGCACAAAATCTTAAGACTTCACCAATACTTTGAAGTTTGAAATGCCATTTAGGTCAATGAATCCAATTTCCACCTCATTTCAGGAACCTAGCCTCCACTTGGACACAACCTTTTTCTGAACCAACTCCATTGTGAAGCTGGACACAATACTTCAGCAGGATCTGATTAATGCCAAATAAATTGGAACAATTATTTCCCATGATTTTGAAACTCTTGATGCATTTTAAAGCTGCACTTTCTTTTTGCAATAGGCATATCATAGTTCTTATTAATGTTCAGTTTGCAATTAGTTTGTGTTCCAAGATATTTTTCACAAGTTCAGTTACCCAATCAGGCATCATTCATCCTATACCTCTGCATTTGATTTCTTTTCCTTAAGTGAATAAGTTTGCATTTCTTACATGTCATTATGTTACTTCAGCCTATTTTTCTGAAAAAGCAAAATCATTTTGAAAGTTGTCCCTGTCTTTAAGAGTATTACTTGTTCCTGGATAATTTTGTGCCCTCTGGGACCAACTTGTCAAACTTTTTCAAGTTTGACAAGAAACTATTGACAAATGATTTTTAGGTCTGATTTTTAAACCATATTTGTATGTAATCACAGTAATAGTTTTATCATTCAACACATATTTAATAGCTTGCTAATTAAATTTGAAATAGTTTGTCAAATAACTAACTAATTAGAACATATTTTGATCAGTACGTTTCTATAAACCATAAAGGAAAACAACCCCCCAAATAGATAAGGTTGTCTGGTAAAAGTTGTTCATAAAAGCAAACCAACTTTTAATAATCACTACATTGATTTCCAGTCATTTCAATCAATAATTATATATCTGCTTTAGAATTTTCCCTGATACTTCCCTAACATCCCTCTCTCCCTCTCTTTCTTATTGTTGGGATGCTTAGACGAGACTTGGCATTTATATCCAGCTTTTTTTCCAAGGACCTAGGACAGCCAGGTATTGTTCTTTGATGATGTAATACTATTATTATTAAAAAATTTCACACAGAGAAAACAATACAAAATGAAGAAAATGAAAAGATGAAAAGTGCAAAACATAATACAGATAGGGAAAAAAGGAATCATGTATAAAGAAACAACTTCCATCTTCTTTACACTTGTTCGAAACAAACTTATTGTCTCTCAAAAAAACTATAATTACAATTAAATTAAAAATACATAAAATTCCTTTCTTTCCATATTTTTAATTAGCTAATCCATAAATGAGCAATTCATTTTTTTCCATTTTCATCATAATCCATAAGAAGTTTCAGTCTTTTATAAACATTGTTAGATATTAGCATAAACCGCTGTAAGTCTCCACTCAGGTCCGCCACTAGGGCGGGAA
The DNA here is from genome assembly GCF_964273705.1 of Natrix helvetica. Taxonomy (NCBI): domain Eukaryota; kingdom Metazoa; phylum Chordata; class Lepidosauria; order Squamata; family Natricidae; genus Natrix; species Natrix helvetica. The sequence continues at coordinate 178,767,144 of NC_138552.1, forward strand.
CTAGGGGTTGTTCTGATTGGACGGGAGGTGTACCCGATTCCTATAAAAGGGGAGCTCCTAGACCCCAAGTCAAGCTGGATCACTACTACAAATAAATAAAGAGCTGTTGTTGTCACTATCGTCTGGAGTCTGTTCTCTCGTTGCCCGAGTCTAACATTGGCGACGAAGGTGGGATCGAGATACAGATAGGACGAAGAAGCTACCTCCAGAATCTACGGACCCGATCCAGCCCTGGAATTCGGCAGAAATTCCGGCAGCCATCTCAGCGCGGCAAATTCAAACAAGATGTCGATGCATGCTCCACCAACTCCATACGACCCAATCGCCGAGCATTGGGAATCCTACATGCTGAGATTCGAATGCTTCCTCGAGGCAAACGATCTCACGGGAGTGCCGGACTCTCGGAAAAAGAATATGTTCCTGAGCTACTGTGGTCGAGAGGTTTTCGAGATGGCCAGGGATATCTCTGAGCCAACCCCCATCCAGGCGGTAACATGGACGGCACTACAACAGATGCTGCAAACACATTACGCGCCAAAACCTTCCCTCCACGTTCGTCGCCAGGAATTCAACACGAGGAAGAAGGCGGGAGAATCCATCAACCAGTACGTTGCAGCACTTCGGAAAGCAGCAACGCATTGCGAGTTCAGGGATCTGGATGAGCAAATCCTGGCACGCCTCATATGCGGGTTAAAAGACATTTCATTACAGAAACGATTGTTGGCCAAACCCAACCTAAGCCTGCAAATTGCACTAGACGAGGCGAGAGCTTCCGAGTCAGCGGACAGATCTTCCGAAACAATACAACGCGGGTACAGCGCGATCCAGACCGGAGCCAGGCAGGCCAGAGTACATTATGAGGCCGCCGATCAAGAGACCGAGGACAGCGAATTTGAAGACAGTCATTGAATGCGGAGCAGTCACCCAAGACCGGCGGGAAAACCCAAATTCTGTTTGCCGCCATGCGCAAGCTGCGGAGGGAACCACCCCTGGTCTACCTGCCATTTCAGAAACGTTGTTTGCTCGCATTGCGACAAACTTGGGCACATCGCATGAGTGTGCCGGAGCGAAGTCTCTGCCACACAATGGCAGCCTCCTATGTACCGCCGACAGAAGCCCAACCCAGGGGCTTGGCGGAAAAACAAAGGGCGCCCAGAGAGAGAACCGAGGGAGTCAGCCGAGAGAGAATACACACAAAGAGCTGAAAGGGCATATTACCAGAGAGCCGAGAGAGAGTATCCCCAGGATGCCGAGAGAGAGTATACCCAGAGAGAACCATTGCGAACCTATCTCACAACGATAGGTCAGGTCCGCACCAAGCAGCCTAACAAGCTGAAAATCACTGTCCTCTTGGAGGACTCCCCTTGCGAGCTGGAAGTAGACACAGGATCGTCCCTGATGATCATTTCATGGTCAGCCATGAAAAAAGCAATTCCGAGCCTTAAGAAGCGCCAACTGCGAACACCAGACATCCTGCTACGAGACTACCAGGGGAACAGGGTCCCCATCATGGGTCAAGGCACGTTTCGGGTCCAGTTCAAAGACATCATAGCCCAGCTGCCCGTGACCGTCGCCAGCGTGCCCTTACAGAGCCTCCTGGGACTGGATTGGTTTGAAGCCCTGGGGCTAGAAGTCACCGGGATCAACACCATGGAAAACAGCAGCGCTGAACAGATTTTTAAGGAGTTCGAGGACGTGTTCAGCCCTGGCCTTGGTAAGTATGTGGGAAAGCCAATATCATTCAATCTAGATCCAAAGGTGGCGCCAATCCGACTCAAACCTAGAAGAGTGCCTTTTGCACTCCGTCCCAAGATTGACAAAGAGATAGATAAGCTCGTAGAGCAAGGGATCCTTGAACCGGTGGATCACGCGCGCTGGGAAACCCCCATCGTGACCCCAGTTAAACCAGATGGGTCAGTCCGCATCTGTGCGGACTATAAATGCACAATTAATGTCGCCCTACAACAGAGCGCGTATCCTTTGCCCGTAGTCCAACACCTATTGCATTCGTTGGGGCCAGGAAAGATATTTGCAAAGTTAGACATGGCACAAGCGTATCAGCAGCTGCCTGTGGATAGCGCCACGGCGGAGGCCCAAACTTTAGTGATGCACAGGGGTGCTTTCAAATGCAACCGGTTACAATTCGGCGTAAGCATCGCTCCAGGTCTGTTCCAAAGCGTCATGGAACGGCTTTTGCAGGGCATACCAGGAGTCGTCCCATATTTCGACGACATCTTGGTATCGGCTGCAAATGAGGAGCAACTATCAAAACGTGTTAGAACTGTTTTGGCCAGAATCAGAGAAAAGGGTCTCCGCCTAAAAAAGGAGAAATGCCAAATTAACGTGCCTAGCGTAGAATTCCTGGGGTATAGAATCGATGGGCTGGGTATACACCCAACATCGAAGAAAATTAAGGCGATCCAGGACGCCCCCACACCACGAAATCAGACCGAGTTGCAGGCATTCCTCGGACTTCTTAACTTCTACAGCGTTTTTCTAAGACAGAAAGCTACCGTCGCTGAGCCGCTACACCGACTCCTAGCCAAGAACGCTAAATGGACCTGGGGACGTTCTGAGGCAGCCGCCTTCACCGCAGTCAAGCGTCTACTCACGACCGACTCACTACTCATCCAATACAGCCAAACTCTACCACTGGTATTGACCTGCGATGCATCACCTTTCGGCGTCGGCGCAGTACTCAGCCACAGAATGCCAAACGGAAATGAAGCGCCCATAGCATTCTACTCAAGGACTTTATCATCGGCTGAACGAAACTATAGCCAAATGGACAGGGAAGCGTTAGCCGCTGTGGCTGGAGTCAAACGTTTTCAAGAGTATCTCTACGGCCGCGATTTTGAACTTATCACAGACCACAAACCATTGCTGGGTCTTTTGGCGGGAAACCACCCCACACCGGTCTCACTCTCCCCGCACATGACCAGGTGGACTGTTTTTCTGGCTGCGTATTCCTACAAGTTGATACATCGACCGGGTTCCACGTTAGGGCACGCAGATGCACTCAGTCGTTGCCCACTACCAGAACTCTTAACAGACCCCACTCCCGAAATACGGGTTCTCTTGATTGACTGTTGGGACTCAGGACCAGTTTCTTCTGTGGACGTTGCTAGGTTTTCTGCTAAGGACAATGTAATAAGACAGGTACAAACTTGGGTATGGAGGGGGTGGCCCAAAGGGAATGTGGAACCCGAATTCAAACTGTTTTGGTCTAAGCGCGACGAACTGTCAGTTTTACAAGGTTGTTTATTGTAGGGGGATTGAGTTGTTGTACCATACACACTACGGAGAAATGTATTGGAGGCTTTACATGTTGGGCATCCAGGGATCATAAGGATGAAGGCGTTAGCTAGGAGTTACGTTTGGTGGCCTAACATGGACAAAGAGATAGAGGAATGGGTAGCCACTTGTGATCCGTGCCAAGAGTCCAGACCAGCCCCCCCTGAAGCGCCCGCCACGGAATGGGACAAACCAAAAGCACCCTGGTCGCGAGTACACATTGATTTCGCAGGGCCAGTCCAAGGGCAAACGTTTCTAATAGTTGTGGATGCATACTCCAAATGGTTGGAAGTAGTCCTAATGACTTCAATCACAGCAGAGGCAGTCATTAAGGTACTTCGGTGACTTTTCACCACTCACGGCCTGCCCGACCTCCTGGTCTCCGACAACGGGCCACAATTCACGGCCATGCAATTCAAAACATACTTAGCGAGTCAGGGAATTCGGCATGCCCTCGTCGCGCCATTCCATCCGGCATCGAACGGACAGGCGGAGAGAATGGTGCGATCTGCAAAAGAGGCCCTCGCTAGGATGGGCCCAGGTGATTGGCAAACACGAATCTATCATTACTTACTAATCCAACACATTACCCCTAGTGCCACGACCGGAAGGAGCCCCGCTGAACTCCTCATGGGTCGCCGATTACGGTCTCACCTGGACCGGCTTCACCCAAACTACTCTGCCACATCGCCCCCAGACTCCACAAGCAAAATTCAGAACTTTAGCATAGGGGATGCAGTATACGCCCACAACTATGCAGGGGGAACGCTGTGGATTCTGGCAAGGGTAATTGGTATTACGGGTCCTCGATCATACTTGTTGGAACTAGAGGATGGGAGGAACTGGAAGAGGCACATAGACCAACTCCGAGGTCGCCTAACCCACTCCAACCTACGATCAGCAAACGAAGACTTCATTCATTTGGAAAATCCGCCAATGCATCAACCCGAATTTTTGAACACAGAGGACTTCAGCACCACGGAGCCTGGGGTGGACCATGAGATCAACGATAGAGCGGAACAGCCTCCGAGCGAGGAGAACCGACCATCCCCTGCCAGCGAAACGGAACAGGAGGAACACGCCGATCTCACACCTGCTCCAACTCAACCCGAAATCCGATGGTCCACCCGAGCAAGGCTGAAACCAGCATACTTAAAGGACTTTGTCACGAACCGAAACACTCCATCTAAGAGGGGAGGGGTGTTAGATATTAGCATAAACCACTGTAAGTCTCCACTCAGGTCCGCCACTAGGGCGGGAACTAATAATAATAATAATAACTTTTATTTCTAGACCGCACCCTTTCCTAGGCAGGACTCGGGGCGGTGTACAGTCATGTTAAAACCATATACAAATACATAGACATGAACATAGACATAGACATAGACATCGACGTAGACGTAGACGGAGGAGGTAAAACATATACTGTACAATTCTTAGTTAAAATACAAATATTAAAATACCCTTAAAAATTCCCCAATAAAATGTTTGCCAGGAGGTGGAAGATGGAACTGTCAATCAGCCAAGCCAGCTAGTTGGAACAGGTGAGTCTTGAGCTTCTGTCGGAAGGAGCGGAGGTCATTGGTAATTCTAATATCGGGAGGGAGGTCATTCCAGAGGGTTGGGCCCATCACAGAGAAGGCTCTACTCCTAGGCGTCACCCGCTGGCACTGCTTGGCGGATGGCAGCTGGAGGAGTCCCTGCCTGTGAGAGCGGATAGGTCGTAGGGATGTATGAGGTGAGATGCGGTCCCGCAGGTAACTAGGTCCCATGCCATGGAGTGCTTTGAAGATAGTAACCAACACCTTGAAACGCACCCGAAAAACCACAGGCAGCCAGTGCAGCTCGCGCAGGAATGGTGTTATGCGGGAGTATCTTGATCCTCCCATGATAACCCGCGTGGCCGCATTCTGAACTAGCTGCAGTCTTCAGGTGCATCTCAAGGGGAGCCCCATGTAGAGAGCATTGCAGTAGTCCAGGCGAGAGGTCACCAGCGCATGAGTGACTGTGCGTAGGGCGTCCCGATCCAATAGGGGGTGCAATTGACGCACCAGGCGAACCTGGTGGAACGCCCCCCTCACCACGGCTGTCAGATGGTCATCTATCGACAGCCGGGCATCAAGGAGGACGCCCAAATTGCGCGCCCGTTCCACGGGGGGCAATAATTCGCCCCCTATGGCCAGTGATGGCGTCAACTGGTTAAATCGGGGCGCCGGTAGCCACAGCCACTCAGTCTTGGAAGGGTTGAGTTTAAGTCTGTTGTCCCCCATCCAGACCCGCACGGCTTCCAAACACTGGGACAACATTTCGACGGCCTCGTTGGGGTGGTTTGGGGTGGAAATGTACAGCTGTGTATCATCAGCGTACAGATGGTATCCAACCCCAAAACCACGGATGATCTCACCCAGCGGCTTCATGTATGTGTTGAACAGGAGGGGTGAGAGGACCGAACCCTGAGGCACCCCACAAGTGAGTGGCCTCAGGGTCGACCTCTGCTCCCCTGCCAACACACACTGCGTCCGGTCGGAGAGATAGGAGCGGAACCACCGCAAAACGGTGCCCCCCACGCCCATCTCTTCCAGCCGGCGCAATAAGATACCATGGTCGATGGTATCGAAAGCCGCTGATAGATCTAATAGGACCAGGATAGAGGAACAACCCCTATCTCTGGTCCTCCATAGATCATCTACCAACGCGACCAAGGCCGTCTCCGTACTGTGACTGGGTCAAAAGCCGGACTGGCGCGGGTCAAGATAGACTGCTTCCTCCAGGTGACGTGGGAACTGTTGCGCCACCACACTCTCTACAACCTTCGCTAAAAAAGGAAGGTTGGAGACAGGACGGTAATTAGCTAGTTCCTCCGGATCCAGGGAAGGCCTCTTGAGCAGGGGCCTCACCACCGCCTCTTTCAAGGCGGTCGGCAAGGACCCCTTCTCCAGTGAAGCGTTCACCAGACCCAGGAGCCAGCCTCGTGTAACCTCCCAGGATGCCAGTACAAGCCAGGAAGGACACGGGTCCAGTAAACATGAGGTGGCTCGCAGTCGCCCACGTAACCTGTCCAAGTCCTCGCGGGCAACAGAGTCAAACTCCTCCCAGCATGGTGTCTCAAGACTTGCTTCTGACGTCTCTCCTGGTCCACTGAAGGGGGCCCATCCACTCCAGATCTGATCGATTTTGTCCTGCAGATATTCCCCAAACTCCTCTGCTCTACCCTGCAAAGGGCCTTCCCGCGACCTCTGAAATAAGAGAGAGCGGGTCACCCGAAACAGGGCGGCAGGGCGGTTATCTGCGGATGCAATAAGAGCAGCACAGTGTCTACGTTTGGCCGCTCTTAGAGCCACAAGGTAGGTCCGTAAATAGGCTCTTACCTGTGTTCGGTCAGATTCGGAGCGTGAGGACCTCCACCTGCTTTCTAGGCGTCTCTTGTGGCGTTTCATCACCCTCAGCTCCTCGGTAAACCAAGGAGCCAGGGTGGTTCGTTGCCGCAAGAGAGGCCGCAAAGGCGCTACCCGGTCCAAGGCCCCCGCAGCCGCCTTATTCCAAGTGGCCACTAGGTCCTCCGTCCGGTAGCGGGTCAGGGCTACAGGAACTAGGGGTTGTTCTGATTGGACGGGAGGTGTACCCGATTCCTATAAAAGGGGAGCTCCTAGACCCCAAGTCAAGCTGGATCACTACTACAACTAAATAAAGAGCTGTTGTTGTCACTATTGTCTGGAGTCTGTTCTCTCATTGCCCGAATCTAACAAACATAGAACAATAGAATTGGAAGAGACCTTGGAGGTCTTCTAGTCCAACCCCCTAATCAAGCAGGAGACCCTATACCATTTCAGAGAAATGTTGTTCAGTTTCTTCCCGAAAGCCTCTGATTATGGAGCATTCACAACTCCTGAAGGCAGGCCATTCCACTGCTTGATTGCTTTCACCATTAGAAATTTTCTCCTTAGTTCTAGTTTTCTTTTTTCCTTGGTTAGTTTCCACCCATTGTTCTTCTCATTGTCTTATCTAGGGAATTCCCAGAGTATTTTTGGATCATGCCATGCTAGCAAAAGTGGTTGAGATGTATTGGAAGAAAACTTAAAAACTAAGACCAGGGAATAGCTTTTCTAACAATAAAAAGTAATGTCTAAAAAGGGTTTCATTTCCCCTTTAAGATTAAACCTTATATTGCTTCTTCATTTCTGCAATCTGAAGTGAGACAACTAAACATGGAATTATATGCGAATGGAATAGAAGATTCAGCTAGCTTTATTTTTTAAAAAAACAAACAAACAAACAAACAAACCACAGAATTTACAATAGCCATAGCAATTTTATATTATTACACAGAAGAAAGGAGGGAAAAAAATCTTGGTATTTCAGCACTTTTGAGAAAATAATACGGGTAAATTTCTGGAACATTAATGTAACTGTCATTTTTGATATATCCATATTTTGCTGAGTGAAGATCTTTCAAGCAATGGTCACCCAATGTGACAATTTCAATGGAGAGGCTAAGAAAAAAAAGTCTTTTAATCGCTATACATACACAGAGTTCCTTCACATGGATCTTGTAGATGAAACAAATGCCACTCCAATATATGGTAAACAATTTTTCCCAAATTCAAAATCCATTTGTTTCGCTGATCTGGAAAAATACATTTTCCTTGTCATTGTTCCCATTGAACAATCTCAAATCTATCACCCTCCCTTCCCCCCACATCAATTTTCATAGTGATATTTTAAATATAGGCAAGAACAATAAATACAATCATAAATATTGTATAACTGTTTTTAAAAAGATGATTGCCATGAAATACAAATATGAATAAATAAAACTATCTATTCTCCTGATTACCTTTTGTTGTTTGATGCCATGGGATGACAATGGAAATTTCCATCAATTATGGGAATTATCCAAGATAAGCATGCTCACCAAACCAGCCTGAAAGAAGTTTCAGCACTTGAGAAATTTGTGGGCAAAGAAAAGTAGTAATCGCACTTAGGTTTTACAATGATAATGTCTGTATCAAAAAAAAAAATGCAGTGCAGAAAAGCTTGGAAATGATATTATCACATTCTGTACTCTTTGTTAATTCTCTGTCTAAAGAATAGAACCGGCAGATATTGTGGAATTGAGTAAGTAGTGCTGCTCCCTGGAATAAAGTACACAAAGAACAGGAACAGTTAAAATATCAGCTTGACTCCTTGAGACCACATGAATGTGTATGTATTTTCTTGGCAACAACTTTCAAATTGTTTTCCTTACAGCAGGGATCCCCAGACCTTGCATTGCAGATCAGTCCTGATCTGCAGTCTGTTGGGAACCCGGTTGCACCAGCAGTGAACAAGTGTGCAAAGCTTCAACTGTACATGAGTAGACCTAGATTGCATGTGTGAAACTAGTCTCTCTCTCTCTCTCTCTCTCTCTCTCTCTCTCTCTCTCTCTCTCTCTCTCTCTCTTCTCTCTCTCTCTCTCTCTCTCTCTCTCTCTCTCTCTCTCTCTCTCTCTCTCCCCCTCTCTCCCTCTCACACACACACACTGCTGCTGCTGCTGACTATGCCCCACCACCATCACTAATCCGTGGAGCCAGAAATGTTGGGGACTACAGATCTACAAACTTGATATCTCCTGGTGGTCACCATTTTAGCACACGTAGGGGAGGGAATAATAATAATAATAATAATAATAATAATAATAATAATAATAATAATTTTTATTTGATTAGCCGCAACCCTCTCCCGAAGGAACTCGGGGCGGCGTACAATCAAAACAAATAAAAATACACATAAGACAAACATATATACAAAAAGAACAGAGACATATACATATGTGCATGGAGGAGAGTTGACTTATAAGTGAAAGACAATTAAAAACACAATTTAAAATCCCCTTAAATAAAATTACTAAATTAAAAAAACCCATCAGGAGCGATACGAAGTTATGGTTGAGCCAGGCCAGCTATTTGGAATAGGTGGGTCTTGAGCTTGACACGGAAGGAGCGGAGGTCAGTAGTGGTCCTAATATCCGGGGGGAGGTCATTCCACAGGGCTGGGCCCGCCACAGAGAAGGCTCTGCTCCTAGGCGCCGCTCCATGGCACTGTCTGGTGGACGGCACCTGGAGAAGTCCCTCTCTGTGCGAGCGGATGGGTCGTAGGTATGTATGGGGCAGAATACGATCCCGCAGGGAGAGGGGAAATTGGAAAAGGTCACAGAAACTAAGAAAAAAAATCAGGCAATTGTAGCAAATGGAGAATAGGAGAATAAGAAGTAAACTCCTTAGACAAAGATGTCATGTTACTTTTATTTATTCTAAATTCTAAGAAATATCTTAATATGTATTCATCAATATTCAAGTTAAAATGTTCAACTATACCTCTTTCTAACAGACAGGCTCACCAATCACCCCACCTCTGAGAGGCAGTGGGGGGGGGGCTTTCTCACACGCCTTCTTTCTTTCTCCAAAGGAGTGCAAGAAATCCCCCCATTGCCCAAACCTGTGAAGGAAGGAAGCTGCAGACTCATTTGCCTCAGCTACGCTATCTCCTTCTGTTTTGTCTCCCTACATCACTTGTTTGGGCAGCAGAGAATGAAAAGAGATAGCGTAGCTGAAGGCAAAGTAGCCTGCAGCCTCCTTCGTTCACACATTTGGGCAGTGGGGGGGAATTTCTCACATACCTTCTTTCTTTCTCTGAAGGCATGTGAGAAACCCCCCCCCCCATTGCCCGAATGTGTGAATGCAGGAGACTGCAGAGTCCTTTGCCCTTGGCTATGATATATATGATACCCCGAGGATTTGGATAGGTTGCGTGGACGGCTGCGGCCCACCACATGTTTAATGGACCCGTGTCCCTCCTGGTTGGTACTGGCATCTTGGGAGGTGACCCGAGGCTGGCTTCTGGGCCTGGTGAATGCCTCATTGGGTGAGGGATCCTTACCAGCCGCCTTGAAGGAGGCAGTGGTGAGACCCTTACTTAAGAGGCCTGCACTCGACCCAATGGAGCTAGCTAACTATCGTCCAGTCTCCAACCTTCCGTTTTTAGCGAAGGTTGTCGAGAATGTGGTGGCGCAGCAGTTTCCACAACACCTTGACGAATCCGAGTATCTAGACTCACGCCAGTCCGGCTTCCGACCCGGGCACAGCACAGAGACAGCCTTGGTCGCGTTGGTCGATGATCTCTGGAGGGCCAGAGATAGAGGTTGTTCCTCTATCCTGGTCCTATTAGACCTCTCGGCGGCTTTTGATACCATCGACCATGGTATCCTATTGCGCCGGTTGGAGGGGATAGGAGTCGGAGGTACCGTTTTGCGGTGGTTCGGCTCCTACCTCTCCGACCGGAGGCAATGTGTGTTGACAGGGGGACAGAGGTCGACCCCGAGGCCACTCACTTGTGGAGTGCCACAGGGGTCGGTCCTCTCGCCTCTCCTGTTCAACACATATGTGAAGCCGCTGGGTGAGATCATCCGTGGTTTTGGGGTTGAGTATCACCTCTACGCTGATGATACTCAGCTGTATATTTCAACCCCAAACCACCCCAACGAGGCTGTTGAAGTGATGTCCCGGTGCTTGGAAGCCGTCGGGGTCTGGATGGGGGACAACAGACTTAAACTCAACCCCTCCAAGACCGAGTGGCTGTGGCTACCGGCACCTCGGTTCAGCCAGCTGATTCCATCGCTGGCCATAGGGGGCGAACAATTGCCCCCTGTGGAACGGGCGCGCAATTTGGGCGTCCTCCTTGATGCCCGGCTGTCAATGGATGACCATGTGGCAGCCGTGGCGAGGGGGGCGTTCCACCAGGTTCGCCTGGTGCGCCAATTGTGCCCCCTACTGGACCGGGATGCCCTACGCACGGTCACTCATGCGCTGGTGACGTCCCGCCTGGATTACTGCAACGCTCTCTACATGGGGCTGCCCTTGGGACGCGCCCGGAGACTGCAGTTGAATGTGTATGTATTTTCTTGGCAACAACTTTCAAATTGTTTTCCTTACAGCAGGGATCCCCAGACCTTGCATTGCAGATCAGTCCTGATCTGCAGTCTGTTGGGAACCCGGTTGCACCAGCAGTGAACAAGTGTGCAAAGCTTCAACTGTACATGAGTAGACCTAGATTGCATGTGTGAAACTAGTCTCTCTCTCTCTCTCTCTCTCTCTCTCTCTCTCTCTCTCTCTCTCTCTCTCTCTCTCTCTCTCTCTCTCTCTCTCTCTCTCTCTCTCTCTCTCTCTCTCTCTCTCTCTCTCTCTCCCCCCTCTCCCTCTCACACACACACACTGCTGCTGCTGCTGACTATGCCCCACCACCATCACTAATCCGTGGAGCCAGAAATGTTGGGGACTACAGATCTACAAACTTGATATCTCCTGGTGGTCACCATTTTAGCACACGTAGGGGAGGGGAATAATAATAATAATAATAATAATAATAATAATAATAATAATAATAATAATTTTTATTTGATTAGCCGCAACCCTCTCCCGAAGGACTCGGGGCGGCGTACAATCAAAACAAATAAAAATACACATAAGACAAACATATATACAAAAAGAACAGAGACATATACATATGTGCATGGAGGAGAGTTGACTTATAAGTGAAAGACAATTAAAAACACAATTTAAAATCCCCTTAAATAAAATTACTAAATTAAAAAAACCCATCAGGAGCGATACGAAGTTATGGTTGAGCCAGGCCAGCTATTTGGAATAGGTGGGTCTTGAGCTTGACACGGAAGGAGCGGAGGTCAGTAGTGGTCCTAATATCCGGGGGGAGGTCATTCCACAGGGCTGGGCCCGCCACAGAGAAGGCTCTGCTCCTAGGCGCCGCTCCATGGCACTGTCTGGTGGACGGCACCTGGAGAAGTCCCTCTCTGTGCGAGCGGATGGGTCGTAGGTATGTATGGGGCAGAATACGATCCCGCAGGGAGAGGGGAAATTGGAAAAGGTCACAGAAACTAAGAAAAAAAATCAGGCAATTGTAGCAAATGGAGAATAGGAGAATAAGAAGTAAACTCCTTAGACAAAGATGTCATGTTACTTTTATTTATTCTAAATTCTAAGAAATATCTTAATATGTATTCATCAATATTCAAGTTAAAATGTTCAACTATACCTCTTTCTAACAGACTGGGAAAGAAAATTAGGGAACTAATCAATATTCCCTTTGAAATGATGATTCTCCTAGATGATTTCTGCTTAACATAAAGGGCATTAAAACAATATGCTTTTTTATGCTAGGAGATAATATTTGGCATGCAATAATTTTTCATTTCAGTTCAAGGTTTTTACAGCGGGAACAGCTGGATGCTGCATTAATCCAAACTATTTCTATTCAGCCAATACAGCAAAGTATCTCTGCTTGCTAGGCAGATTAAAAGTGCATTCAGAGTTTTTATCTCTGCTATTAAATAAAGGAGTTAGAATCTGCAAAGAGTCTTGTAGCAATTCTCTATCATAATTGAAATAACAAATGTTATTATAAAGAACAATTCAGTACCATTTTCCAGAAACTGTAAATCTCTCAACATGAGGCATGGAATTTGAAAAACACGGATTCTTAAATTTAGGCAGTGTTTCCGATTAGCTTCTCTTATCAAGAAAAGACTAAGAGGCTAAGCCTTGGAAACTAAAGCTAGATTTACATGTTTCTTTTTTCTTCTGTGGCAAACGTGAAACCTGCATTGGAATCACCAAACAAAGTCATGAAGAAGTTGAAAGGTGAAAGCTGTTTTATAGGCTCTCTAGAGGCTATCAAAGGAAGTGTTTTTAAGATACTCTGGAGTTCCTCAGCAAAGAGACCTCTTTGGAAAAGCAGCAAAAAAACCAAAACACATTGCAAATCAAATTTGTAAGTCATGTAAGCCATGCCTCTGAAAATGTGTCTTCTCATAGCTAAGGGTTTCTTTAATTGCTCTTCATACATCATAGGTTCTAAGTGTTTTAGTTTTCCCTTGTGATTATAAAGACAGTGACCTTATCAGCTGGAAAGACTGAAGTGCTGTACGATAGGGTAAGCTCCTATTATTTGCCTCAGTTCCTGAGGTTCGCACCTAGCAGCTCAAAAGCATGCAAATGTGAGTAGATAAAAAAAGTATCACTTTGGTGAGAAGGTAGCAGCATTCCATGTGACTTTGATATATAGCCATACTGGCCACATGACCCTAGAAGTGTCTTCAAACAATGCTGGTTCACCTGGCTAAGAAATGGAGTTGAGCATCACTGCCTAGAGTTGGAATCAACTGGACAGGTGAAACCTTTACCTTTGCTTTTTTCTGATCATGCTTATTATCTTTTTTGCCTCTTCCAGTTTTTCCAAATTCTTCTTTTACTGCAGTGTCCAGAACTTGTTACTAACTCAAATGCATCAATGCAGGATCAAACATAATAATACTTTCCTTGATTAGGAAAACATTCTTCTGTTCAGACTGCTAAAAATTGTTTTTACTTTTTCTTTCCAGTTGATTCATATTTCAACTGTGAGCAACAATTATTCCAAGAACATTTTCACAAGCTTTGCTGTCAAAATAGATATCTCCCAATCTATAATTGTGCATATGACATCTGATTTCTTAAGGAGAAATTTACCATTTGTCCATGATAAAAAAATTTCTGTTCACCCTGTATCTCTAAACAGTCAATGCCATTTTGAACATGTCTGTCTCCTATAGCATTTGACACAGTTTTTCTATTATCTGCAAATATAATACCACCTTCTCCAAATATGTGTGTGTGTGTGTATTCCAGAATATATCTGGAACGCCTCCAGCAATTTCAACAAAACTTGGTACACAAATGACACCCCAACACCCCTTGGGGGGGTGTGTTCCGTTAAGATGCAGCCTGTTGTTTCTTAAAATGGCTTCTACTGAACTGCCATAAAATGGCTTCTCCAGTACAGTGCGGTGGAATTGCCATGGTAATGGCTTCACAGTATTCTACAAGGGGGCTCCTTCTGGTTAGGGAGAAAATCCAACATTAGAAATTACATTTGGTCTGGACATTTTCCCTCTATAAATAGATACCCAGGCAACACTGGGTTATCAGCTAGTTATTAATAAAATATTGTAGAATTCAGGGGTCAGAACTGAATATTGGTTTCAGTTTCTCCCTCTATTTTGACTACATATCATTTCTGAATACTATGAGTAGGATTTTCAAGTCAATAATATCTACTTAGCTGTAATGCAGTAGTAAATTTCAGCCGGTTCTAACCGTACACTAGAACCCATTTGTGAAATTAAGCGTATGTTTCGGAACCTGTTCTTCTGGTGGCACAGTACCAGAATGCTCTCTCTGCCCCCCCTCACTCACTCCCCCTGCCCGTCTGGTCACCGCTCGCTCGCTCGCTCCCCCCACTCATCTGCACCATGCTTTTCCCGCCCTCCGCTCACTGATTGGCTGGCTCACCAATCACCCCACCTCTGAGAGGCAGTGGGGGGGGGGCTTTCTCACACGCCTTCTTTCTTTCTCCAAAGGAGTGCAAGAAATCCCCCCCATTGCCCAAACCTGTGAAGGAAGGAAGCTGCAGACTCATTTGCCTCAGCTACGCTATCTCCTTCTGTTTTGTCTCCCTACATCACTTGTTTGGGCAGCAGAGAATGAAAAGAGATAGCGTAGCTGAAGGCAAAGTAGCCTGCAGCCTCCTTCGTTCACACATTTGGGCAGTGGGGGGGAATTTCTCACATACCTTCTTTCTTTCTCTGAAGGCATGTGAGAAACCCCCCCCCCCATTGCCCGAATGTGTGAATGCAGGAGACTGCAGAGTCCTTTGCCCTTGGCTATGATATATATGATACCCCGAGGATTTGGATAGGTTGCGTGGACGGCTGCGGCCCACCACATGTTTAATGGACCCGTGTCCCTCCTGGTTGGTACTGGCATCTTGGGAGGTGACCCGACGCTGGCTTCTGGGCCTGGTGAATGCCTCATTGGGTGAGGGATCCTTACCAGCCGCCTTGAAGGAGGCAGTGGTGAGACCCTTACTTAAGAGGCCTGCACTCGACCCAATGGAGCTAGCTAACTATCGTCCAGTCTCCAACCTTCCGTTTTTAGCGAAGGTTGTCGAGAATGTGGTGGCGCAGCAGTTTCCACAACACCTTGACGAATCCGAGTATCTAGACTCACGCCAGTCCGGCTTCCGACCCGGGCACAGCACAGAGACAGCCTTGGTCGCGTTGGTCGATGATCTCTGGAGGGCCAGAGATAGAGGTTGTTCCTCTATCCTGGTCCTATTAGACCTCTCGGCGGCTTTTGATACCATCGACCATGGTATCCTATTGCGCCGGTTGGAGGGGATAGGAGTCGGAGGTACCGTTTTGCGGTGGTTCGGCTCCTACCTCTCCGACCGGAGGCAATGTGTGTTGACAGGGGGACAGAGGTCGACCCCGAGGCCACTCACTTGTGGAGTGCCACAGGGGTCGGTCCTCTCGCCTCTCCTGTTCAACACATATGTGAAGCCGCTGGGTGAGATCATCCGTGGTTTTGGGGTTGAGTATCACCTCTACGCTGATGATACTCAGCTGTATATTTCAACCCCAAACCACCCCAACGAGGCTGTTGAAGTGATGTCCCGGTGCTTGGAAGCCGTCGGGGTCTGGATGGGGGACAACAGACTTAAACTCAACCCCTCCAAGACCGAGTGGCTGTGGCTACCGGCACCTCGGTTCAGCCAGCTGATTCCATCGCTGGCCATAGGGGGCGAACAATTGCCCCCTGTGGAACGGGCGCGCAATTTGGGCGTCCTCCTTGATGCCCGGCTGTCAATGGATGACCATGTGGCAGCCGTGGCGAGGGGGGCGTTCCACCAGGTTCGCCTGGTGCGCCAATTGTGCCCCCTACTGGACCGGGATGCCCTACGCACGGTCACTCATGCGCTGGTGACGTCCCGCCTGGATTACTGCAACGCTCTCTACATGGGGCTGCCCTTGGGACGCGCCCGGAGACTGCAGTTGGTTCAGAACGCAGCCGCGCGGGCTGTGATGGGGAGTACGAGGTACTCCCACGTAACACCTCTCCTGCGCGAGTTGCACTGGCTACCTGTGGTTTTTCGGGTGCGTTTCAAGGTGCTGATTACCATCTTTAAAGCGCTCCATGGCACGGGACCTAGTTACTTGCGGGATCGCATCCTCCCACATACATCCCTGCGGCCAATTCGCTCACACAGGGAGGGACTTCTCCTGGTGCCGTCCACTAGGCAATGCCAACGGGCGACACCAAGGAGTAGGGCCTTCTCTGTGATGGGCCCAACCCTCTGGAATGACCTCCCGCCCGACATTAGAACCACTTCTGACCTCCGCTCCTTCCGGCAAAAATTGAAGACTCACCTGTTCCGATTAGCAGGCCTGGCATAATTACAACTGTCCCTCCTGGCAAATATATTATTATCTGGTTATTTTAGGGTTTTTAATCTGTTGTGTCCGTTTTAGGGATTTTAAAAAATTATATTTATTCAGCTTTGTACAGTTCTTTTAATTGCATTTTAACCTCCTCCAAACTGTACATATTTAATATTTAATTTTTTATTGTATTTTTGTGATATTCTCTATGGACTGTACACCGCCCCGAGTCCCTTCTGGGAGAGGGGGCGGTCTAGAAGCACAAATAAATAAATAAATAAAATAAATCTCCTTTCATTCTCCGTCTGCCTCATTCACTCATTCGGCAGCAGAGAACGAAAGGAGATAGTGTAGCTGAGGGCAAAGGAGCCTGCAGCCTCCTTCATTCCTTCCCTCTCTCAGTGCCCACAAAAGCGTTCCCCCTGCTTGGCTGCCATTGCTTCCGCCACACCCCCTTTGTGTGCCCGCCCGGGCTCCAGCCTGAGTGGTAGCGAGCGATGGCGGTGCAGGGCAGCTGGAGGCAGAGGCGGTTACTGCTCGTGGGCTAGCAGTAACATAAATGCAGGCCAGTTATTGAGTGTTTCATATGTGATTGGAACACTCAACAAGTTGACCACAGTGTGTGTGTGTGTGTGTGTGTGTGTGTGTGTGTGTGTGTGTGTGAGACAGACAGACAGATACAGACAGACAGACAGACAGAGGCACAGACAGAGACAGAGAGAGGGAGGGAGGGAATCAGAGAGAGACTGACAGACACACAAGTGAGAGACAGACACACACACACATACACACACAGAGTGATAGAGAGGAAGGGAGGAGAGAGAGACAGAGAGAGAGAGGGAGAGAGACACAGACAGACAGAAAGAGACACACACAGAGAGTGAGTGAGTGACAGACACACACACACACACAGTGACAGAGATGTGGGAGGGAGGAGAGAGAGACAGAGATACACACACAGAGAGACAGACAGACACACAGAGAGAATGACAGAGAGAGACAGAGTGGGAGGGAGGGAGGGAGAGACAAAGAGCCACAAAGAGAGAGAGAGACAGACAGACAGACAGACACAGAGAGAGACAGAAAGAAAAAGAGAGAGAAAGAGAAAGAAAGAAAGAAAAAAGAAAAAAGAAAGAAAAAGAAAGTGGGAGTGAGAAAAGAAAGAAAGAAAGAAAGAAAGAAAGAAAGAAAGAAAGAAAGAAAGAAAGAAAGAAAGAAAGAAAGAAAGAAAGAAAGAAAGAGAAAGAGAACTTAGACCACAACTGAGCCCAAAATTCTGGTTGCTAAGCAAGAGCATCGTTAAGTGAGTTTCACCACATTTTCCAAGTTGGCCATGTCCACCCGGTCACATGACCTCCAAGCAACTCCCACCCAATCACATGACTGCCAAGCCACTCCCACAAAACAGGCCACACCTACAGAAGAAGTTCTAAAAATTTTTGAAACCCACCACTGCTGTAATGCCATCCAGTTCATGCTTAACTTGTTTATCAATTAGATTCAGAACATTGTGGATTTTTTGGTCAAATCATTGAAAATTACATTGATTGTTTCTACTACTTCCAGTGATATACTAAGAAGATTTATTAAGTTTTAAAAAAATAGATAAAGTTATTCTGCAATTCTATGGGAATCTTGAAAATCTATGTGAATCTTAGGAATCTATATGACTCTTGCAAATTGACTGAATCTTGACAAATTTAGGTGGAATTCTACTACTGCATTGTAACAAAGAAGCACAGGTATACATTTAGTAATTTAAAACATCTTGATAGTGGCAGGTCCCATGCCTCCTCATTACATAGGAGATGTCAGGTGCAAGTCCAGACAGTGAGATCCAAACACGTTCAGTTCTTTAATTGGCCTAATAGACAAAATTTTGCCAAACCTCTTCCCCTCTCCCCTTTCAGAATTGCATTCAATCTGGACCTCCTTCTGGAAGGTTCTGTGTTGCCAAAGCTGTCTCTCACTGTGACACATTCCATCAAAGTTGTGACTTTTTGTAAATAGCTTGTTAAAGAACAAGCTATTTATTTAATTAAAGGTGTGACTTTAGTATTATGCCTCTTATAGATTAAAATATTGATATAAGCCATAAAAACAAGACCTTCAATATGACAGATATTTTCAAACTCTTGCTGTTAAATTAAAAAAAAAAACTCAAAGTATGTTGCATTATGTTCTATCTCTTCCTTACTTTCTAAACTAACTAGATAAATATTAATTTGTTTTAGCACCCTGCTTATGATTTGAATGTGAAATTCTTTTTTTAAGTATTCTAGAATCACACTTTGATTAATAAAGTTGAAAAGGGAATATTTAAAAATAAATAGCGTAATATGACATTAAAATACCCAGGTGAGGAAAAAGTATATGAAAAAGTCAACATGTGGCATGCTAAGGAGAGTGTGACTTTTAATAAACTATTTGAAATTAATAGAAGTTCGTGAAATTTGTTGCAGGAATAAGGAAAGTCTGTTATTTAAGTCTTAGTTTAGAAAATTGGAAGAAAAATAAGCAGAAAGAAAAAATGAACCTGGAGCTCTTTTTAAAATGAACATTCCAAATTACACCGTGATTTGGTTTAAAGCCATTGATTACTTTGTTCTTAGTAATATATAGTTGAACACTAGTATTCTGAGAGTTGTTTTATGTGAAGGAACAAATGCTTATAAAAGTGACTAAACATGGAGAACTCTTCTTATAAAACAGCCATACTTCTGGCGGAAGAAAACAAAGTTATACATTTTTTGTATACTATTATACTGTACTTCCAAAAATATTTGTTTGATTATTTGTAACTTTTAATTGAGTGAAACAGGACATTATACAGTAAGAATTTTTCAATCAAGGTATCTAAAATGTGCTACTTACAGAACATGTCCAAAATCTGGAATCCATCAGTGACGTGCGGTGAGGTTTATAGCTGGTGAGGCAGCAATTTTTTTAGACTTGTGGACTTCAACTCCCAGAATTCCACAGTCAGGCATGCTCAGTTGCGACCTGCCGCCCTCTGCCCTGGGATTCGGCCACGGCACCGCCTGCCAGAGCTGCGCGGAATCCGGGGCGCGCTTGTCAGGCGAGGGCAGCACAGATGGGGAGCGGACGGAGCGGAGGAAGCCTCTCCCTCCCATTTCCCACACCTGAAAGAACAAAGGGAACGTCTGCCGCTGCCCGGGCAATCTGGCCGGCCTCTCTCACGGCGGCTCTTTGGTGCTGAGCTTGGGAGTCCCTGGAGGAGCTGGCGGGGGCTGCAAGCACCGCAGGCTGGACTGGAGCCTCGAGTCTAGGGCAGCAAGTCATTCGATAGGAAACTTGCCTCTTGGAAGGAATGACTCGGCTTGGCTCCTGCTTTGTCTCTCCTGTCTCTTCGCTTCTCCGTTCGGTTGTTGGGCGGCAGATCGAAAGCGGGAGCCAAG
Source organism: Natrix helvetica (assembly GCF_964273705.1). Classification (NCBI taxonomy): domain Eukaryota; kingdom Metazoa; phylum Chordata; class Lepidosauria; order Squamata; family Natricidae; genus Natrix; species Natrix helvetica. The sequence goes on from NC_138552.1 coordinate 178,787,163, forward strand.
CTGGGTCATTCCTCCCAAAAGGCAAGTTTCCCATCGAATGACTCGCTGCCCTGATGATGAGAGGTTATGCTGTGCCTCACTTGCCTCACCTGACTGCACGTCACTGGAATCCATCATTCACGGGGACTGAAATTTGGCAGACTTGGAACTTTTCCAGTATTGCCATACCACTGCCCTACCATATTCAGATGCAGTCACATAACTAGCACTTCAGACACTTCCTGCCGGTTTCCCACCAAAAAAGTCAATAGGAAACCCGGCAAAAACGTAAAAGTTTCAGGTTGGCAGGTAAACAAATGATTGCTGCCAATTGGGGGGAGGCAGCTCTTGGGAGACATTGTGTGTGTTGGAGACAGAGAACAAGGGGACAAGGGAGTGCACAATAGGGATCACACAGGATGGGGAAGGTATGTGGGGTTGCACAGGGATGCATGAGAGGTGTCGTGTGGGTCAGGGAAAGGGCACAAGGATATGAGGGGTTGCACAAGTGCAGGTCAGGAAGACATGCAGAAAGCATCAGAAGTGTGACATGAGCTGTGGAAAATATGTGGAGATACAAAGGAAGGTGTGAGAGAGACTAGATATATTGCAGAGGGGCACAGGGATGCAAAGTGGGTGTGCAAGTCTTAGGTAAGGAAATACCTCTGAAACAATGACCCACAGGTCAAGATTTGCCTAATATATATGGCAATAAAATGGGGCTGCAGAAGGAACTTCTTCCGGAGCACCTATGGAAGAATGCCATAATGTAGCTACAAGAAACCACCAGGCAACAGGACAAAATTTTAATCCTTAAATTTAAAAAAGAGTGGGTCAAATGAAAGTAGGCTAATCCAACTTCTCAGTTCATTATATATCTCCTGGAGAGTGATAGACATGTTAAGAATTATGAAGAAAACACCCATATTTTTAATGAGATGAGCATTTCTCAACACAGATTTCATGGTTCTCAGCTTCTCTTTAATTGGAGTCTGATTTAGTGTGCACTTTTCCTTTCTTTTTCACACTGAGCTCTGTTTTCAGTTTTCTAATTGGACCAAACAAAATGTATAGCTACAAAACACACACACACACACACACACACACACACACACACCCTAAGATGTTATTTCACTAATTTCCCCATGTGTGCTGGTTAAGTTAGGGTGTTTCTCTCTTGATAACACAAGGGATGTGGTGGCTCAGTAGCTAAGACGCTGAACTTGTCTATCAGAAAGATCAACAGTTTAGCGGTTCGAATCCCTAATGCCACATAACGGAGTAAGCTCCCATTACTTGTCCCAGCCTCTGCCAACCTAGCAGTTCAAAAGCACGTAAAAATGCAAGTAGAAAAATAGGGACCACTTTTGGTGGGAAGGTAACAGTGTTCCGTGAGCCTTCGACATTCAGTCATGACCACCACATAACCATCGGCCACATGACCACGGAGACATCTTCAGACAGCGCTGGCTCTTTGGCTTTGAAATGGAGATGAACATCACCCCCTAGAGTCGGGAATGACTAGCAGATATATGCGAGGGGAACCTTTACCTTTACCTCTTGATAAACAAGAATATTGCAAAAGAATGTAGCCTTGTGATAGAACAAAGAAGTAACCTTAGGGAAAGTGTTGAAAAGCTAAGGTGTAGTATACTATAAATATTTCATGTAAAAGTGATTGATCCTGATCCTTTGGATTTTGGCTTGACTAAAAATAGTAACTTTCCTTTAATAAAAGAGTATAATTTTGGATTTAACTATTCTGTACCAGAACCAATTTTGCTCTCAGATATCTTAGGAACTTCTCTAACCACAATGTATAGAAAAATTGTTTCATTTTAATATTTAAAAGTTGATCCTTATTACCATATTTCTGTTTATCATAACTGCAAAAAACTGTTTTGCTTTCCCACTGTTTTAGTCAAATCATTTTTAATCTAAAATTTCCAATTGCAACACTTATCCCAGCAAGAAATCCATTTCCTTAAAAAATAATGGAAAGGGGCATCTTCTATATCAACAGAGCATATTGGTTCATTTGCAACAAATAAATTTAAATTCATTCAAGTGCAGCTTTTGGTTAATTACAGTAACCTCCACTTTATTTATAGCTTATTCTCATTATTTTTTTTTTTAAAAGTAACAAGATAATAAATCTGTGCAATCTGACAATTACTTTCCGAGTACTAGGATGTTATTCTTGACTAAATGAAAAATAAGAAAAATGAATCAGTAAGCACTCTCTTTTCATACAGTGCATCTCTTCTTCACTTTGCAGATGACACATCTCATACATTTATCACTTCCCTACATACCCTGTGCATGGAAAGTTTGCATGTCAGATTGCTATTGTTAGCGGAAAATGTTCCAGATGTAGATTGTCTCTGGTATTCTCCATTCTAAATGGACATAAGCAGCATTTTCTTTGCAATCCCAAATATGATAATGGAAGAACTGTACTACCTTGCTAGTTCTTGTTTCCCAAGTAGCATGTTGGACTCCGAGAAGAACACATATACTACGAAATTTCCATATTTTTGGAGGGACTAAGAATTTTGTCCTGGCTATGCTGTAGAATGTGTGACTCAACTTCCTGCTGTGCTTTTGTAAGAGTTGCCTGATTGCCTGACTGCTCTCTGACCTGCTAGCTCTCCACCAAGTCCTGCTCTTTGAGAGTCATCTGAAGATATCTAAGAAGCTGAGTTTTGAGATTAGAACTTCTAAGCCCTCTTTCTCCAATTCAGAATGTGATTCATTGGATAGGCCCATAATAAGAGGTTAATTTTAGTAATAAAAGAGAGACAGAGAGAGATAGCTGAGAAGCACATTAAAACACTACAATTATAGAGTCCAAGAACCAAAGATGACATATACTATTGTATTTTATGCTCCACTTTATCCCCTCAAAATGGGACAGTGGGTTGCATTGAGAGACAGTGACTGGTCCAATATACCTACTGACACTGGTGGGATTCTAAAATTTTTACTACCGGTTCTCTGGGTGTGGCTTTGTGGGCATGGTAGGATACTGCAAAATCCCCATTCCCTCCCCACTCTCAAAATTTCCACTACCAGTTCTCCAGAACCTATCAGAACTGGCTGAATACCACCTCTGTCTACTGAGCTTCAGTGGGTGAATGTGGATTTGAACCTAATTCTTTCAAGTTATAGCACAACTGACACATCATATTGGCTTTCCCATCAATTCCACTTGCCCAAAGCTCCTGTCAAGTATGAAGACCCTGGTTTTATGTATGTTCCATAGAGAGATCCAATATTTTATTTCCATTTGTACAAGTGATTACATAAGCTATTTCATCAGCTAGTTTGCTAGTGGTTGTACAAACAATCATATCAATATATTTATACTAGTTGTTTGTCTCTGCTTCCTCAGTCAGTTATGATACCAATGCTACTGTTGCTTCTGAATTAATACCGTTTTCCTCAAATTTCACCTCAGTACAAATGCATCATATACGTGGTTGCTGAATCATCATAAATTTTAAAGAGTTTAAATAGTGTACAAAATTACACTATGAGGAATTGCTTTATAAACAATATACTAAAAAGTAGTTTAACTACTATGAGTATATGGATGGTTGCGATAAAATCAATTCCTTTAATGATTCCAGTCACTCAGTCAAGCTGCAACTTTTAGGACCATGTGTATAAATGCCTAGCTTGTGGACAAACTTGTTAACAGGATAAATGCTTTGTTTTAATGAGATTTAATGATTTTCATGACAAATACCAGGCACATTGCTTTTTTTTTCTGTGAAAGATCCATGGCATCCATCAAAATAAACAATACACTGTTATTGATCAGGTTGAATATAAACAAATGAATACTGTGAAAATGTCAGCAGAGATATATTCACCTACACAAAGTAACAATTTGTTTCAGCAATGATCCTCTGTTTGTGGACATGCTTAGAAATCATTAAAGCTCAACCTATTTTGGTTTAGAGGATGTTCTTCCCTGGGTTTATATATTGTATGTTACAGCAGTAGTACATTGTGCAAATGTGTACTGTCACTTTCAATTCTGGGACTAATTTAGTGTGTAATAAAAGGGTTCAAACTGAATTAGAAGCACAAACCACATCAGTTCAAATCAAATCAGAGGCTTTTTTTTTTAAACTTCAATTCAGGTTCAAATATAATGTGAACCTCATACTTCCTCATCATTACCATGGAAGAATGAACCCAAGTAATTTTAACTTTTAAGAAAACGAGATAGACTTTGTAGGAAGAGGAGACAATTAGGAGGTTGACTATGATGAACTTCAGAAATTTGAATTCTTATTCTGAATGGCATCTACTTCTTTCCTCCCAAAAGTTGCACTTCAAGGCTAAAGGTAATAAATATCACACCTCATGGAACATTTTTTTTCATATATATTTCAACATTGTTGTTATTTCAACATTTTATCATACTAAACAGAACTACTCCAAAAGATGAGGTGAATGGTTAATAAGGTAATTATTCAATAAAAATAAAAATAAAGGAATCCCTACAGATTTTATTCCGCTAGTCATTGCCAACTATGGGGGTTGGTGCTCATCTCTGTTTCAAGGACATTGAGCCAGTGCTGTCCAAAACATTTTTTAGTCATGTGGCCAGCATCACGTCATGGAGCTCTGCTTTCTTCCTATCAAAATGGTACCTATTAATCTACTCACATTTGCATGCTGCTTCTTTCCCATCAAAGTGGTACCTATTAATCTACTCACATTTGCATGCTTTCGAACTGCTAAATTGGCAGGAACAGGGACGAGGAAGGAAGGTCATCCCATCGCATCACACTTGGGTGTCAAGCATGGGTTGCCAACTTTTCAGCTAACAAGTCCAGTGTCTTAACCACTGAGCCACCATGCCACTCTAAATATCCAATACAAGGTATATAAAACAGTGTTTCTTATTTTTGTTGCTTTGACTGATTTATCATGATTTTTCCTCAAAGGCATAAATAGATTGCTTGGGGTTAGATCAGGTTTTACCACAGCTTGTTAAATCAGTAAACTTTAGTGAATGGCATCATTGCCTCATTAGATAGAGAATGATTGTTAAAGATTGTGGCAACCCAATTTCAGATACATAGATAACTCAGTAGATTTAAGATACACATTTTCCAATTACAGAACTAATCCAATGGTATTTCAACATTGATGGTATTTAGTCAAATCAACATTTCATTGGATATGGGAGGTATGAATTTATTTCTAATAAATTCCAAAAGTAGGCTAAATATTTTGTGTACAGTGAATTTGATGAAGATTTGGTTCAGATATCTTCCCTGTCTAATGGATATTGACCTAAGCATAAAATCTACATTTCATTATCCGGTGTGCTAAGAAATAGTATAGTTCACAAGAGTTGATTTAATATGATTTAAATAGCATTTGTTCCCTTGTTAATTTTCATAAGTACATTTTATGTTAATTTTGTCGTTGTATATTTACAGAAGGCTCGTAATTGGACAATGCCTACTCTTGTCATTTCTGCTTAAAAAGAATAAAGCAAAGGATTTGAAAGTCTAATGTTAGGGTGTCAAATGTTCCTTAATTTAAGTTATTAAGCTTTATCTAAGCATGGGGATATATGATAATGCACCAAATCCTCTTTTTATTTCTTTTACTTCCCCCCGCTCTCTTTTAACAATTTTTGGTGTCAGTGCAATATACAGCTTATTAGGAAAAATACTTTTCTTTCTCCTTCCCGTCTGCTTTAAATAGAAGACAAAAATGTAAAACTTTATTAATTTCTCAGTTTTTAATGAGTGATGACAATGCTGGAACAAAAAGACAGCTCATTATATATATACATTTGGTAACAACATTGTCTCTGAACACTTCTTCCAGACCTCAACCTTCAGATAATCAAGAGAGAAGAGATATAAAAGTTCAGCAGAGGTCCACACACTTACCCAGTTTCACTTATTTAACCAACCTTCTCTTGACCCTAAAATAACCCCACAACAAAATGATATAGGAAGGAAAAAATATTGTTTATTTGAATGATTTTAATATGGATACATGGAATTGCTCTATTTCGTTGAAATACTTTTCTCAAAAAGTTATGCTGAAGTTTTATCTCTGCAAGCCCATCCGATATTATGCAAAACCTATCTTACCTTTTATTTATATGTATATATAAATAACTCAAGATGACAAACACACACACACACACACACACACACACACACACTATTCTCCTCCGATTTTCCTTACAACAATCTTGTGGAGTAGGTTGGACTGAGAGAGAATGATTGTCCCAAAGTCACCCAGCTGGCTTTCATGCCTAAGGTTGGACATGACAGACAGGCTCCTGCAGTGGTGGGTTCCGGATCCTGTTGGAACCGGTACGGTGCAACGGGGCTGGCGCCCAACACATGAATGTGCACAGAGTGCGCACATGCATACTTACCACCCACGATGCTCTGTGACACCTCTGAGCCTTTTTTTCTAATCTAAGGACAAGGCAGAAAAAGATTTTTCGAGTTTCAGAAATTCTGGAGTTTTGGAAAGTCCAATCTATTTGAGATGATAATACCATGCAGTTTGGAATTAGAGAAAACAAACTGCCAATCTCTTGTGATATCTTTCCCTGCAAAAATGTGGATTTTGGTCTCTCACTAAGGTTGTTCTGAATCCCATCTCCCTGTCTTCTGGATCCCCCCCCCCCCAAATCAAATTCCCTGAACACAGTGGTGAAATTTGATTTTTTTTTACTACCGGTTCTGTGGGCGTGGCTTGGTGGGTGGGCAAGGGAAGGATGCTGCAAAATCTCCATTCCCACCCCACTCCAGGAGAAGGATATTGCAAAATCTCCATTCCCACCCCACTCTGGGGTCAGTCAGAGGTGGTATTTGCCGGTTCTCTGAACTATTCAAAATTTCCACTACCGGTTCCCCAGAACCTGTCAAAAGCTGCTGAATTTCACCCCCGCCTGAATATCAATAGCACATTAACCAAGCTGGTGCCAAGTCATATCATTAGCCAAGCTGAAACCAGGCTGATGCCAAGTAATAAACATGAAAGTGTAATTCTCCATGATAAAGGATAAGTGGGAGTAAAGAAGAGAAACAAAAGTCTTTATAGCACATTTTAATAATTCATAAAATAGCAGCATTTAAGACACCCCATCCTGAGCTGAACATCTGTCCCTTAGCTATGTTTAAAAAGATGCTCACTGCCTCAGCTAGCATATAGAGAACTGGACGAAGGTCAGCATTTAGATTAGGCTCAGAGTGGATCTGATCAGACAGAACTAAATAAATAGGGTCCCCCCCCTTATCTAAGTTCTATTATTGGCAGATTGAGGTGTGCAGCTCAGGTCTAAAAGGGTGAAACTTATATGAACACTGCATACATATCCTTTCCTCCTCTCCTCATATTATAGCTTGTACTATTTAATAGATGAGCCATGTTTAATTCTTAATTAAAGAACAAAGGCTGCTCTGTATTTGGGGCAGTTTTCAGTGTTCCTGTAGGAGAGGCTTTAGTAAATATTTAAAATGCAAGTTCTGAAATATGGAGCATGTTTCTTTTCTGTGGTTTTTCAGTTTCCAGAGCTGCCCAGATGTATATGAAAATTTTATAAAATATTAACATTAAAATACCTGCTGGCCTGAATTTTTCACAAATCCCAATTTCCCACATGGGACATTATTTAATGTATTTTTTAGTACATATCCCCAGGTTTTGTAATTCAGTAAGAATTTTTATCAGGGTTCCATGCCCACTATGTAGATCATTGTGATTGTTGTTCTTTCCAGTGCTAAGGTAGTATAAGCTATCATTAAAATATTAAAATATGAACACTATCAACAGTAAATAAGAAAAAGGATGCTAGTATACTTCTTGGATTTTTAGCATTCCCAAAGTAAAAACAGATAATAAAATCTACTTAAAATGTGTCTTGTACTTGCCTGACTGAACTTATTCCATAGTTTTTTTTCTTTTGCCTACTAAGATCCCAACTAGATAATCTGATTGACAGTAAAACAAATGTCTACAGAAGCTTCATTACCTTTAGGATCCCTTAAGGCTGACTTATATACTGTGTATACATTGCATTTGCATCTTCAAATTGGGATAACTGAGGAACCATTGAAGGAAGGAAGAGAAGATTAATTTACGCCTCCTCTTTCCTCGTTATGTTTCAGGTAGCATGTGATTATTTTTCAACTGTATTTGTATGACTAGACCTCTGAAGTAAATACATACACCAATGGTACAAATTAAAATACCCCTCATTAAATGAAACAGAATGACTGTGTTGATCACATTGGTGTAAACAATTATAAATACACCTTGATAGACTTTGAAGATTGTTAATTTTCCCTTAATACTGAATCTTTTTGGATTTGTGTCGCTTTCTCTTTCTAATCTATAGAAATATTTGCACATGGCAGTGGGTGCACTTTTGATGGTCTACAATGGGTTCAAGATGGGGGAAATGTATCTCTCCTGGTCTTCCTTGATCTCTCATCAGCCTTTGCTACATCAACTGTGATATACTTCTGGAACATCTCACTGGATTAGGACTGGAGAAGACTATGTTACAATGGTATCCTTGCTTTGCAAATTGTTTATTTCATTCTTATTTTACTGTTGTTTAATATCTATAACAAATCTGCTTTGGAGGTCATCCTTCAACATAGAAACAAGGAACATTAGTAATATAACCCTGCCTCATATCAACCAAGTGATGCTCTCTTGGTTCTGTCCCAGTTTCTGGAGGGTGTAGGAGTTTGGATAGGGAAAATTAGGTGATAACACAACCCTAGTAAGACTGAGTGGCTGTCAGTTTGAAGCACCCTAGAAATCCAATTTAGAAAATTGCCCATCCCTAGTTCTGGGTGGGGTTTTACTTCTTCATTTGCAGCAGCATACAAGTGGGAGTTATCTTGATCTCATGATTCCTGCTTGAAGAATAGGTCATTGCCATGGCTGTGAGCCCTTTACCTAACATCATTTATATACCAATTGTGCCCATTTCTGGATTGGGAGATCACAAACACACATGTATTAATATGGTTGGATTTTTGCCTGGTGTTCTATAAAAGATAGTCCTTCAAGATCATTTGGAAGCTTCAGCTGGTCCAGAAGGGAGTGGCATGCATAAAATTGGATATGTTTTAATATGCCTATGTAACATCATCACTTCAAAAGTTGCATTGATTCTGGGCCTAATTCAAAGTTCATTTCAATTCATCTGTAAAGTCTTGAATGACACAGGATCAAGTTATTTGCAGGATTTCTTCTTTTCAGTTGTTTTTGCCTATCCCATGAGATTGCATAAGTCAAGTGTCCTATGCAAAGATCTCCTCTTTGAAGCAATGGGATATTTGAATTTTATTTTGCTGTACCTGCCCTCAAAATGTGGTTTCTCACCTACACTTCAGATGGTTTCAACCCCATTGGCCTACTAACACGCCATGAAAATCTAGCTTTTCTGTTCTGTGCTGGGCCAGGATAACACATGAGCCTATTCAGTGATGAAAGTGTATGCTTTATTGGCAACCTTGGCAACATGTTATATTGTTGTTTACTTATTTAAAACAGAGCCCAGAGTACTCCAAGTCTCTGTTTTAGGTCCAGTACTCTTCAACATCTTCATCAATGATCTGGATGAGGGGATAAATGGGGAACTCATCAAATTTGCAGATGACACCAAGATGGCAGGAATAGCCAACACTCCAGAAGATAGGCTTAAGATACAGAAGGATCTTGACAAACTTGAACATTGGGCACTATCTAACAAAATGAAATTCAATGGTGAAAAGAGTAAGGCTCTACATTTAGGCAAGAAAAACAAAATGCACAGGTACAGTATAGGTGATACCTTGCTCAGTAGTAGTAACTGTGAAAGGGATCTTGGAATCCTAGTGGACAACCATTTAAACATGAGCCAGCAGTGTGCAGCAGCTGCCAAAAAAGCCAACACAGTTCTAGGTTGCATAAACAGAGGGATTGAATCAAGATCACGTGAAGTGTTAATACCACTTTATAATGCCTTGGTAAGGCCACACTTGGAATACTGCATTCAGTTTTGGTCGCCAAGATGTAAAAAAGATGTGGAGACTCTAGAAAGAATGCAGAGAAAAGCAACAAAGATGATTAGGGGACTGGAGGCTAAAACATATGAGGAACGGTTGCAGGAACTGGATACGTCTAGTTTAATGGAAAGAAGGACTAGGGGAGACATGATAGGAGTGTTCCAATATCTCAGGGGTTGCCACAAAGAAGAGGGAGTCAAACTATTCTCCAAAGCACCTGAGACTAGAACAAGAAGCAATGGGTGGAAACTAATCAAGCAGAGAAGCAACTTAGAACTGAGGAGAAATTTCCTGACAGTTAGAACAATTAATCAGTGGAATAGCTTGCCTCCAGAAGTTGTGAATGCCCAACACTGGAAGTCTTTAAAAATATGTTGGATAGACATTTGTCTGAAATGGTATAGGGTTTCCTGCCTAGGCAGGGTGTTGGACTAGAAGACCTCCAAGATCCCTTTCAACTCTGCTATTGTATTGTATTGTATTGTAGTGTAGTGTAGTGTAGTGTAGTGTATTGTAGTGTATTGTAGTGTATTGTATTGTATAGTATTATATTTATTGTATTTATTGTATTGTATTTCAGTTTGACATAGTATTTATTCCCTTTTATATTATTGTTCTTATTGCTGTGTGTTATACAGTGTCACCAACTACTTTGTTAATTATATTTAAGTGTCACAATTATCTAACATCATACTTTTCTCTATTATTTATTTAATTTGTTTATTTGCTTTTTTTACCCTTTTATTTCTTTTTCACATGTTGCTTGTGTTGCTCTTTCAGTTGGGTAGTTATAAGGTTACTGTCTTTTTTTAAATCATAGCTATTTTCATTTTAGTACCTTATATACTATGCGATTCTCTAAAAGTTTTAGATGGTAGCAGGATAACAAATAAGTGAGATTGCAAATAAATGAAGGAAATATATATATATATAATAAATCAATTTTTCTAACCCCCTACCACTCGCTATATTAATCAAGGTCAAGATCAACATAACAATAGTAGGAATATAAAAACAATTTTGCAAAACAATTTCGCAAAACAATTTAGAAGCCTTAACTTGCTTTGAAATACTAGATAGGGGACAGAGGCTTGTTTGAAGCTGAAAAAAATCAAATTCTGTAGCTTCTGAAATATATTAATTTGTTACATTATTATAGAACTTTTAAAACTATAGAAGCATTAAATCTTATGGGTGCTTTGGAAGCACACATGAACCCATACAGACACTGCGACATATAATCAACATGATTTGGGTTTAATGTCAGCTGAGCATATTAATCTGTAAAGCAAATGGTTATTAATAACCGTGAAGTGTGTATATTGCAGTTTTACTAAAAAATGCTAGAATCGATAGTACATATGATAGAATTGATTGTACATTGTGCTGTACAAATATTAAATCCGATAACTCAAGTCCAATTCATTACTTATATGTTTGGGAGCTGTTCGCTGATTAATGTAATGCATTAATAATGTTGCTCGGTGGAAACCAACGTTCTTCTGAGTGAATGCAATCATTCTTTTCTCTTGCCATAGCACAGAAGGAAGAGACATAATATTCTGTAAATAAAAGTATTGTTAGTGATTGGAGATTCTCTCAAACAAAAATCTTATACTGCTATTACCACACAGTCCTCATTTTCCTGTTCTAACTTAACATCAGGAAAACTGAGAGTAGGCCCAAAACTGCTGTTTTCATATGAAATCTGGCAGAGGGCTTTGTCCTAAGTCAGGAGCAACCTTTGAGTTCAGCCTGATTTAAGGATCACACCAGGCATTAAAAGGCAATGGGAGGCTTTTTTGTTGCAATCTTGCCATGTGCATTCATATCCTTCATTGTTCTGAAACTTAAAAGGCCTTTTTTATTCAAATGACCTTGAAAAGCCAGACTCATTGGGGCATATGTGCAACACAAGTTGTCAGAGAAACACATGCAAAATACATCCATCATTATAAGATATGATTTATAAGGGGATTGATTAATTGATCAAATTTGTCATTGGTGCTAGAAATGGCTGTTGAATCAAGACCTAGAATTTAGACTTAGAATAATTTTATTGTCACTTTAAATGTACATTAATCAGCATACATTAAAATTTCATTGCATACACCTCTCAAAGTGTCATAACCTTCAATATACACTACATAAACATGACAAAGTATAAATAAGTAAATAAATAAATACACAATTATGCATAAACCCACATACCCACATATATTATATGACCCAGAGAAACAACAGTCTAGTTCAGATATATTGTATACATGTACATTCCCAAGTATTAAAATGATTATATTCCACTCCTAAGTGTATAGGTAGTCCTTAATATACATATATTCTTTTAGCAACTGAAGTTACAACAGTACTGAAAAAAAAAGAGTTATACTTGGTTCTTGCACTTACTACTCATGCAGCATCCCCTTAGCCATGTGATCAAAATTCAAGTGCTTGCAACTGGCATGTATTTATGATGGTTGCATTATCCCAGGGTCATGTGATTGTCATTTGCTACCTTCTTAGCAAAGTCCATCGGGGATGATGGATTTGCTTAATGACCACATGATTTGCTTAATAACAAAAACATTGTAAAATTGGACACAATTTACTCAACAACCAGTTTGCTTAGCAATGGAAATTCAATTGTAGTCATTACTTAAAGACCACCTATATCCAACTGTTTAAATTTCTGTTTTATTTAAAAGCAAGAAAAATCATTGCAAATCTATGCAATTTCTCTATGCATAACTACTCGCCATTAAAATAATAGCTGAGTCATGAGAATGAACCAGGTTCAATACAAATTCGAATGTGCCCTTTCTGCCAGATGCATTTCATTTTGGATCATACATGGGCTCTGTATGAAGGTTGATTATGTGTCATCAAGTTGGAGTTAACTCTTAGCAATTACATAGATAGACTTCTTCAGGATGATCTCTATTCAATCTAACTTTTCGGATCTTCCAGCAGTGCATCCATCACCAGTTCAATCAGTTTTTTTTTTAAAGTAAATAAATAGTATATAAAAAGAGTCAACAGATGGTGGCACTACTGGGTTAATCCTGATCTCATCACTTGGTTGGAAGACCACCAATAGTACCAAGTTAGGGGTAGGATTTAAAAAAAAAACTCCGAAGAAAACAATGACAGGACAATTCTATATTGTTATCAGTAAAACTACTAAGAGTCAAGTTCAACTCTAGGGAGATAAATTTGAATTTTCATTTTTTTTGTAAATAAAGTTGTGATATTATTCCATTTAGAAAGATAATTGATGTGCCATTGAGACACAAGTGGGTGTTGGAGGAAGCAGGATTTGGTTGATTTATGTAGACAGGGAATTTACCAATATTATTTTGTACCGCTGCATAAAGCAATGAGCCAATAAAGTATATGCTGGCAGGTCTGCAATCCTCCACAGTATTGTAACTGCTCATCCATAATTTCTAATGATTTCTATTGGGTTTTACACAAGGGATCATAAATCTGTTTAAAAATGAATTTCAGAACTTCAAGGGCATTTTGATCTAAAGAAATTGTAGATTCACATTTATTATGCATAGCTGACCCTTTCCCCTCTTTGTTCTCAATGCAATGGGACATAAAGGCTGGAAGTTAACATATTTTTTCCTGTATCAAAATGAGTAAAACTGTCATTCTTTGCATTAATGAGAGATTCAGCTATTGATTGCTCTTTGCCCTATTGTCATTGACTGGTTTTTTCCCCCAACCCCCATCATTTAGTCTAACATCTGCAAATAATTTATTGATCAAAGAACCAAAAGTCAATCAATTTTATTTTCCATAGACAGCATGGACATTTAATTTATCTCCTATCCATTGGCTCTTTAAGAAGAGCCTTGGGAGACAATAATGTGGCTACTTCCATGTGGATATTTTTTTGACTTCCGAGGTTAATAATGCACTGACATGGCATGCTTGAAAGGTATAGCATTTTATCTGCTTTATACTTATGTAGTACAGATACTATTCATTGGAATTTAATATCAGATAATTATCATGTGTTTTTCCAATACTTTTATATATCACTGCTTCTTCTGTTCTCCTTTAATACCATCACTGTTATTATTATTTTATCCTTCTTTCTGTTTTATTGGGAAGAAATAAAATACATCAGGTGTTAAACTGGACCCCGGCTATGAATGCTTAAAGAATTGTCCCATCAGTATGAGACATAGAACTATTAAAATTCACAAGCTCCAAAGTAACCCAAAGTAACCCATCAGTAATGAACACAAGGCAACACAAGGCAACACAAGGTACATGACTCATGCAATCACTGTCCAACAGGGTACGATATAAGAATTTTCAAATTGACAGTGCCATGACCTTCTAAATGAATTTTGAGGCTATCTCTCTGAATAAACCGAACAATTTCTTTGGGGTTAGGAACAGCATGAAATACATATCCCATTTACTTTTAATAATTAAATAGAAATCAAAGAAAACAACAACAATTTCAATGACCTTGAAATTTTATTAACAACAATTACTTTTTCATGGGAAGTCAACAGCACATCAATCTTCTTTTGAGTTATTTATTTGTAGGCTTCTATTTTTCAGCTAGCAACTCTCATTACTGTTTGGGATTGATGTTGGCTCTTAATAGCATCAGCTGTAGGAAATGATCTCTTTGCTGTCAGTTTATCCAGGCAGACCAGGAACAATCCATTGAGTCCACAGCCAAGCTGGCCTGTAAGTCATGGGACCGCAGGGAAGTATGTGACAAGCTCCAAATGCCAAGCTATGGGTGCATCTGCAAGTGAGGTAAGACTTTCATCAGATAAATAAAAGTCCTCCCAAAGCCTTAAAAGGACTCACTTCAATTTAATAATTAATAAGCTTACATTTTTGGAATATGTTTCTGGGAAAAAATGGCTTTTATTATGCCCTCACAAGATCAAAGCAAGCTATTTTTTTTAAGTAGCAGATAGGGCTTGTCATCCTCCTGCCTTTGTTAATCTGAGACAGCCAAAGAAAAAAGGGGAAGGTCATGAGACTTGCATATGTTAAGCAGAAACACTATCAAAACTTGTTGCATTCTTCTTCTTCTTCTTCTTCTTCTTCTTCTTCTTCTTCTTCTTCTTCTTCTTCTTCTTCTTCTTCTTCTTCTTCTTCTTCTTCTTCTTCTCCTCCTCCTCCTCCTCCTCCTCCTCCTCCTCCTCCTCCTCCTCCTCCTCTCCCTCTCCTCCATCTCCATGTCCTTCTTTTTCTCTGTCTCTTCCTCCTCCTTTTTCTCCCTCCCTCCCTCTCTCTTCCTCTATCTCCACTAGCTTTGTATGCACAACCCTGCTCAACTTCGTGGCCTCCTGGGCCACTGAAACCAACTATTTAAGAATTCATGCTGAAACATATTGCATTTCTATATAAATGAAAAAAAAATTCATCCCTAGATATATAGAAGATACAGTATTTGCAAGCTGTAAATAAGCCTCAGCTCTGTTCTTCTTTCTTGGGAAGTGGTCAAGTTAATCTAAGATTATAAATACAATGCCTTTATTTTACCGAGAATCATCTTTTTAAAAAGTCCCTTATAAAACCCTTACTAGGTAGCCCTCTTTGTTACAAAAGTCCATCACTGGAATCAGTCGTTTCTTATTCATTTTAAGCCCTATTTGTTATGCTGGGTGATTTTACATTTAGATATACTCCCACTTCATCAGTTTTTACTGTCAGCTTTCAAACTGGAGTTTCTTTTTATGATATTTATGCTTAAGGTTTACTCAGCCTTCCATCCTTCCAAGGTCAGTAAAATGAGGACCCAGATTGTTGGGGGCAATATGCTGACTCTGTAAACTGCTTAAAGAGGGCTGTAAAATACTGGTAAGTGGTATATAAGTCTAAGTGCTATTGTAGGTGCTATTACATTTTCTGTACAAGTTTCCTTTGATGGAAAGATGATTCTGCACATCAACATCAAAAGTATAAATATCAAGTAATATATTCAGACCTTAGAATATCACAAAACTTTACACCTTAAGCCAAAAAAGTTAATTGATTTCCATTAATAATAATGATAACATCCACAGGTAGATAAAAATGCCAAATCCAGTATAAACATCTGGCTGACTGCAGAAAACCATAATAAGTACCAAAATAGTAGGCATTTTAGGTAAAATTCCAAAATATCTGGATCATCATTTGAACATCTTGCCATTGACAGAATCACATCCAGTCAATTGCAAAAGGCAGCTTTACCTCAAACAGTTTATATGCTACAATGGGACCTTTAACATAATCAAACAACAACAAATGCCTAACCCAGGTACTTGTGAAGGTTGGTGGATAAAAATGCCAAATCTAGTCTAAACATCTGGTTAATTCTGCAACCAACAATAAAAACCTGGGTAAAGTTTCAATAACTAGAGTCTATTGGAGTTGGGCGGCTATCACAAATTTAAAGAAATAAGTAATCCCTGATTATGGTATTATTCAGATATGCAAATGCACTTAGAAATTAAGGTGATGAAACTAGAGAAAATAAATGAATACAAACATGAAGAGGAAGGAAAGAATTGGACTCTGTTTTTAGTTTTTACTACGCAAAAACTTATGATTCAGTGAAACTTCCAACAGGAGCATTTAGATACTCTTCTACATATGTAGAAGTTTGCTGGAATGGCCATTCTGAATTCTGAGTTTTTTTGTGTTATATCATCACGTTACAAAAAAGATGTTGAGACTCTAGAAAGAGTGCAGAGAAAAGCAACAAAGATTATTAGAGGACTAGAAGTTAAACATATGAAGAACCATTGCAGGAATTGGGCATGTCTAGTTTAATGACAAGAAGGACTAAGAGTGATATGATAACAGTGTTCAATAGAGGCTGCCACCAAGAACAGGAGATCAACATATTCTCCAAAACATCTGAAGACAGGATAAGAAGCAATAGATGGAAACTAATCAAAGAGGGAATCAACCTAGAACTAGGAAATTTCCTGACAGAACAATTGATCACTGGAATGATTAATCTCCAAAAGATGTGGGTGCCACAACACTGGTGGTTTTTAGGAAGATATTAGATGACCATTTGTCTGAAATGGTATAGGGCTTCCTGCCTGAGCAGTGGGTTGGACTAGAAGACTTCCAAGATCCCTTCCAATTCTATTATTCTGTTTGTTATTCTTTTATTTTTGGGCTATAATATACATTAATTGATTTATTTCAAAATATATCCCTGGTAAATTTGGAGGGCCTTATGCACTTCCTTCTGTCAATAAATGCATTACTTCTTGAGATAATGGATAATGATAAGAACACTAAGGAAATTCATTATAAAACCTTCTTTCTTTCCAGTAAAAACATTCCCAAATCTACTGACTTGCATAGGTTTTCAATCCAAGACTTGAATGTATTGACATATTAATTGTAATTGTAATTAATGAAATTCATAGTTTGCACAACAATCATCTCCATGTTTAGTGAGATATTCCACTAATTCATAGGACATATTTCCCTAGCACCATGCTGAAAATACATGTGATCCCTTGGGGTTAATGTATGAAAGCAGCTACAGACAATTTGATTCCAATCTTACTGGATCTGTTCAAGAGACACCTCCTCTCTATTAAACCACATTGCTCTATAGTAGCTAGAATTTTGCTTCAGTTGAAAGGATAACACTTAACAGAAATTAGCAAATGAAGTAAAAGGATTATACAAAGCATTTTATTTCTTAATTGGAGAATGTCTTCTTGCCCCAGAATAATGTATCTACTTCCTTGGAATTTCTGCTTAAGTACAAAATTAAAATTTAGAACCATGAGTTGAGAGTATTATCCTAACACATTAATTGATTTATCAAGTGCCATCAAGTCAGTGTCCAGTCTTGGACCACATAGATAGATTTTCTCCATGATGACTATTCCCGAACCTAGTCTTTCAAAAGTGTACCCCTTGCCACTGGAACTGAGTCCATCTTCCTTGTTGCTGGTCGTCCTCTTCTCTTTCCTTCCACATTTCCCACCATTAAAACCTTATCAAGAAAGCTACGTTTTTGCCTAATATGTATGAAGTAGGATAATTTGAGCCTGGGCATTTGTGTCTCCAGTGAGAAAATGGGAAGGTGAAATTTAATCACCTTTGTTGTTTAAATGAGATGTATAGCTGTCAAAGGTTAACCAGCAGGAACTCACACTTTCAAATATGACACAATGCCCATTTGAGTTTCTGCTCTGTCTTCCACCACGAAGTTCTTTTTAGAGTTTTATCATTCAGGCAGCATTGTGCCAATTGCTGTGATGGAACCAAGATTTTAACTTACCAAAATCCTAATCCGAAACATATTCTACTTAACAGAATTAAAACAGTTTATTTAGAAGAAAATATACAGTAATTAGAATCAAGCAAGTTACACAACAAATTCTGACTCTACTGAAAAGATAGTGAAATTGCTTTCCCTAAAACAGACTGTATATGTTAAGTCTTAGTGTCATACAACTTTTGCAGTTAAGTAAGCATCAATATAATAATAACTATGAAAAATAACTGCTTTAAAATTACTGGTAATTTTTTCTTTGAAAAAGTTAAAATCTCTACTTAGTGAGTTCTAGTAAAACTATATTTTTCCATTGCAGTATTTGTTTTGCTTCTATTAATGTTACAGGAGATAATGTGACTATGTGAAAGCTATTGTAAATCAAAATGCAGTGTTCGGATTACCATATTTAAATTATATCATCATCATCATCATCATCATCAATCTTCCAAATGTTATTCCTGAAGGAGCAGGGTCTGCTTTTCTGATGAACAAACATCATCTTGCACAATCAAATGCAGCATCCATATTTTATCAATGCCCTTTTGCTGCCATACTGTGCCACAGTGTGTGTGTGTGTGTGTGTGTGTGTGTGTGTGTGTGTGTGTAATACATGAATAGAATAGAATAGAAGTTGGAAGGGACTTTGGACGTCTTCTAGTTCAACCCCCTGCTCAGGCAAGAAACCGTACACCACTTCAGACAAATGGTTGTCCAATGTCATCTTTTTAAAAAATCCAGTGTTGGAGAATTCACAACTTCTGGAGCCAAGTTGTTCCACTGATTAATTATTCTAACTGTCAGGTAATTTCTTCTTAGTTCTAAATTGCTTCTCTCCTTGATTAGTTTCCACCCATTGCTTCTTGTTCTGCCCTCAGGTGCTTTAGAGAATAGTTTGGCTCCCTCTTCTTTGTGGCAATCCCTGAGAGATCGGAACACTGCTATCATGTTACCCCTAGTCCTTCCTTTCATTAAGCTAGACACATATACCTATTTAAATATATCAAAATAAAATATCAAGAATCATTCATAAAATCAAGTTACAAAAAATATAAAAATCCAAGTCAGAAAAAAAAATGGAAAACAAATATAAAAACCTGTGAGAGTTTTCAATATTTTGTAATGGTATTATCATGTTCTGCTATTCCTATGGTAGTATAGAATCATAAGATGTGTAATCTGCTGCATGAAATTTTCCTGTCCTCCCAGGTTTTTGAGCCCAAGCCAAAAAGAAAAAAGAAAAAAGAATAGGACATGTTTCATGATTGTGACACTTTCCACTTTTCTAGAGAACAATGTTTCATAATGTAATTGAGAGCAAAATGTCCCCTTGGGATGACAGCAAAGACCATGCTGCATCATGTACTGGTTATGAATGGCTTCATCATTTGTTGAAGGCCTGATGCCACTGGAGATACACCAGCTTGTGAATCGGCTTCAATGTTCTTTCGGGAAAAAATCTAGTCTGGTGCCAAGAGATGCTGAAGTTTTCAACAAGGTTCCACCATCTATTCAACTTCATCAGTTTTCACCCAAATGAACTCAACACAACTACGAATGGCTTACAGTAGCAACATAAGCTGAGGGCAGGGTCGTAAAATCTCATTTTTATTTGCTTGTTCAGTTGATTATTTAGCTGTAGGCAAAGCAGCCATAAAACAAATGGGCAGAACAAAATCTGGAATGCAATGAGGGAAAGGATGCCCTCATTATCTGCTAAAGGTTTCATGAATTACAGAAATAAGCATAATTTTCTACCTTTGTTGAATAGTTTGGGACAGGAATACACTTTTTGCTTCAAACTGATCACATTAGGTTTTGTTTGTTTTGTTTGTTCAGAGACTTCACTCCCTAAAATAACTTGTATCCCTACCAAAAAAAAAAGTGGGTAAGTCTAGGACAAAAACACATTTGATTTCAGGTTTAATTAAACTGAATGTAAATTGAAAGGAATTGAAGGTGACCAATTAATTAAATCACTCCCAGGAATATATGTACTGGTTTAACATAAGGAATTTGGATATAAATTGCAAACAGTGATTTGGGAAAAAAGGTTTAGAAATTGTGTTAATTAATTCTTATTTTGAATATGTTATAAAGGTGTAACATGATAATGATAAGGGATACAGTTAATGATGTGTGTGTGTGTGTGTGTGTGTGTACTACTATAACAAAAGGAACTTGGACACAAATTGTAAACAGTGACTTGGGAAAAAAAGGATTTAGAAACTTTGTCAACTTATCTTTATTTAGAATATGTTATAAATGCTTAAGGTTATTGGATGATTTTTGTAATAACTAATGAAATGCCATCAGGTGGTTGTGTTTTTAACTATGGATTATTTTAGGCAAAAGGACACTAAAATAACTTCAGTCAAATGAGAACTATGCTTTGTTGATAATAAGACTCATTAAGAATCTTTGACATCTGATATGAATATAAGTAATGACTGTGGAAAAGATGCATGAAAGCTAATTGTAACCAATTGACACACTTTCTACAAGATGTAATGTAAGATGATGATTTTTTTGTGTTGTTTGTTTAATAAAAATAAAAATTTCTTGCAAAAAATAATAATAAAATCACTCCCAGGAATGAGAAATTTGAAAAAAAAATTGACTGCAATTTTTTGAGAAGCTCTAACGGTCAGTTGCAGGCTTAGAGACTCGGATTGTGTACTTCTGGGTTGGCAAAAAGAAAAACAAAATGAATGAAGAATTCAAAATATATCAAAATATAATGAATATTGAAAAACATAGCAGGAAGCTGGGGACTAGAGCTTAGGAAAGTCTTCCAGGCAGATATTAATATAATTGGCTTCTTAGCTTTCATTGTCATTTTTACTCTTGAAAATCTTTCCTGATGGTTTGCAAAATCTGCTGAGATGCCTGTTCATCCCGAACATATCTCTTGCTCATTTCTATGGAGCTTTCAGGGAATAGGTTTCCAGTGGTTAAAACATTATAATGAACACCATAGAATAATAAGCCCTTGAGGCAGAATATTTAAACTGAGAAGTGCCTGTTTCAATGATGTAATTTGAGGCTGGAGAAAAACCACCTGCCACCTGCATGTTTTAGACTACCCCCCTCCCTTTCTTTCATAATTAATTCTGGGCAAAAGAAGAATACTGAAATACAGTGGGCACCAAAATGAAAAAAAAGTAAGGAAATCTATATTAAGAGCATGTAAATCATCCCTGACTGTTCACAATTGTTCAACTATAGCTCATCCCCCTCCCTTCAAAAAAATCCTTATTTTCTAAATTTGCCTGAATAATGTCGAGCACGTATTTCAATAAGGGTTGTTCTGAATCCGTGCTGTTGCATTTGCTCCTATTTATTTAAATAGTATGTTTGTTGGAGGTGGTGGAGAAAGAGAGGCTGTCACCTCTTTTTTTTTTTTTTTTTTTGAAGTATATATTATGGGAATGCTCAATTAGCTCCTGGAATGCAAAACCGTGCTTTTGTCTGACCAGCTGCTAGAGCGTCCTGTCGCTGAGCTAATGCACGGAAGGGCACATGACAATGGAATACTTGTTCATCTGTTACTGATGAGGTTCTTTCACCAGCCAGCTGCTGGACACAGAGCTAACAGCTTGCTAAAGCACAGATCGCAGACAATCCATGGGGCAAGATCACTACTGATAAATATCAGCCCACCTCCTTTTAGTTCATCACAATACCACTTATTTAAGTCAATGTCTCCTTTCCCCTTCAAAAATTTGGACAGCATCCAACCTTCTTGGCGCTAGCATCTTCTCTGTGTCCCCACTGGGTCTTCCTCCTCATAGTCTGATTCTGTCATCTTAAGTTCAAGAGGAGCAATAACAAAATATTTGATTATTCTTTTTAGTCCCTCTCCAATATAACGGCCATTCTCTTTTCCCAGTCCCTTCTTCTGGGATTGCTACTTTAAAGTTGCACTATGGATAGAGGATAGAAAAATATGATCATTATTAACGCTAAAGGTTGTAAAGGATAATAATTTAATAAAGCCATGATGGCAAACCTAAGACACACGTGCCACAGGTAACACTTAGCAACTCTGTGGGCATGCCAGCCATCACCCTAGTTCATTCCAACGTGCAGGTGTGTGCACCTCCCGCCAGCCAGCTGGTCGTCGGATCCCTGGCATGCATGAATGGGGGGAGGGGTGCATGTGGGAGGCATGCGTGCATGCACAGGGAGGTGGGGCACATGTGTGGGGGAGGAGTGCCACATGCATTGCAATTTGGGGGTTCAGGTACGCTTTGGACACTCACTCTGGAAAAGGTTAGCCATCACTGCAATAAAGACATATAAAAGTCCCATTTTTGGAGGGTACCTTAGTAGGTACCATCAGGTGATCACAAATACATCTGAAGAATGATCTGGGTATACCTGAAATATATTTTAAAAAGTTATATTCAAGTCTGGGAAGCTTGAATGATAAACAGGTCATTGGTTATTTTCCAATATCATCCAAACTTAAGAGTGCTGTAGAAAATGAAGCTGTCAAACAGGGTAATGTCTACTTTGATATACATCTCATTGAATCCTATGGGGTTTACATCAAGGGAAATGCTTAGAAGACTGAAGACTTTAATTTACATATATTAATTCAGGAATTGAGTACTGGGGTTTTCTAGATGCTGCTGAATTACAGTTCCCAACAGCTTTACAATATGGACAACAGTAGGAGATTCTGCAAATTGTAGCTGAACAGCATCTAAAGATCCCGCAGCTTCCTCACTTTACTTAACTTCTAACTCTCACCCTTTCTTTCCATCACTTGGACACATCTCTTTTCATATATATTTCCCTCTAATTTATGATTATAACTATCTTTGCAAAACATTTCCACATTATTATGCCTACTCAAACTGCACAGTATTTCAGATTCAAAGGCAAACAGGTGTTTTTGAGTGTTTAGGTTCTCAGAACTTGCATTCTCCTGGGACTCCTTAAAGCAGCTGTGTCTTTGCTGGGATTGTTCTAGAGCTTCAGGGAGCAGCCAAAAAAAGATGCAAATGCTTCAACGAATCACAGACTGAAATTACATTAGCATTCTCACATACTCCTAAACTCCCCCACCCACCCACCCTGAATCCTTATTTTTCTGTCTCATATATGCCCAAAGTTTGTAGCCAGACAAACTTTAGGGGACTTCAGACAATTCACCAGAAAAAAAAAAAGAAAAAAAAGAAATGCCACTAAAATCATCTCCGGTTGTTTTGGATCAGAGGAACAACTTATTCTAATTTTATTTATTTGTTTTTCACATTTCTGTACCACCCATCTCCGGCAAAGGGAAGCTGTGGGTGGTGTACAATGAACATATATTTTTAAAAATGGTGTATAAAAATTAAAATGTTAATTTTTTATTATTATTTTTAAATAAAAAAATTAAGGAGGCAAGAATTAAACTGTTGAAAATTAATTGACAAAGGCAAAGGAAGGAGTCTCATGGCACCAACTAACTCCATGATTGTGTGATCCTTTGCCTTTGTATGCAGCTGCACATTCACATTTTAACCCCTTTTCAGAAGGCCAGGAAAGCCTCATTTCTGGAGGGAGAATAGGGTGGGGGCAACAGTAGAGAAGGCTCTCTTACTAGATTCCAGCAGTTGGAGATCTTTAACTAAAATGCCTTCTTTGTCTGACCAGGTGGAATGGGTCGATGTAATGGGATCAAGTCAGTTCCATAGCACATGGGGAAAATCTTATAATTCTTACAACATATATACAGTATTGTTATACAGAGTTAACCCTGAGTTTAAACTTTCCAAAAGGAAAATAACTTCCCCTTCCAATTAATGTAAGGATCTGTTCTGACCTAGGCTTCCCCAAAAAGCACAAGGCAGAGTCCTGGTCCCAACAAAACCCCTTTTATTAAACGAATGTGAATTTCTCTCATTCACATTCAGCAAGGCCTGGCAAACAGTCTTTCAGAGGAATATTTATGACTACAGACCTTATCTATCTTGGAAAGCTGCCATGCAAATATTTTCTCAAATGAACAGATCTTCACACTCCTGAAATGAATCTAACAACCAAATGAACAAATTGTTTCCTGCAAAAGCCCACTTTCCTTTTGCTCCTCTTTTATTTCCTATGGGAGGGGCCAATCACCTTCCACCTGTGACTTTAGTCCAAATTCTACCCTGATTTCTGAGTTGTTATTTTCTTCTGGCAGCTCTGTGCATGTGCACACTGGGAACAGGCTCTAGCTGTTCCTCTGCCTCACTGCTGTCTAGTTCCATAGTCACCTGATCACTGACAGATGGCCTCGGCCCTGTCACTGCCTCTGATGCAGAGCCCTCGTCCAAGTCTTTCCCAGTCTCCAGGACTGGCCCATGTTCCTCCCCAACCTCTTCACTGTCCAACTCTGCTGTCAGTTCTGCTGGCCGCTGATGGGCCACAACAGGATCTTCTTTTATAAAGTTGTGTCACTTTTGCATAATTGTGCAAGTGCTACTTACTTTAGCGTAACAATTCCATGGTTTGCTTTTCAAGATTGTACTTAATAGACTTGATTATTTGTTCCTTCATCCCTGGAGATCTGGAGAGAAAGGGGAAGTCTGAGAATGTGCCAAAACTAACCCTGTTTGGAGGATAATCTTTTAAAGAGCTATTAACTTTTATCCAGGCTATGTTTTTATGCTCCACATTCATGGCTTCTTTTTCTGGTAAGTTAAAATTTCAAATGGTATTACATTTCTCCACCATCTTCATTTTCATCATCACATCCATTATGCTCTTCCTGTTGAAGTAACATTATGAAATGTAGGGCCATATAATAGCTCTTAAACAAATCTAGCGAGACCACATTTTAACCCCAACCTGGAATTCAGATCATCACATCTTAAGATATTACAGAGCTAGGAAAGTACAACAAGGTCTTGAAAAGATAATGAACTGCAGCAGCTCTCTTATGAGAAAATATTACAATAATTGGACCCGTAGAAGGAAGGAGGAAAAGGCTTAGTTAACATATACAAGGATTTTTTTTTTCTTTCTCTTTTGCAGGGGGCAGACAATTGGGATGATTTAAAAAAGAAACTGGCCATGTTCATGGAACATCAGACTGTCCTTGGCTATCAATATTTATAACATTTGCTACCTCTTCAATCATAGGCTGCATGCCTTAAATATTAGTTACTAGTAAATATAGTTAATAGTAGAGACAGTGGAAGGGGCTGTTGTTCCCCAGATGGGCTTGCTCACTTCTCAAATATATCCAGTTGGCCAATGTGTGGCGCCAAATGTGAGACTATCTTAGATAAGTCTATGAATTGAACCACAGAGTTATTTTTATGTTCTTACTGCATTTCTCCTGGGCATGTAATTTACCTTCCTGGTGTTTCTTTGGATTAGCCTTATAGAAAATGTATCCTAATTTTGGAAAACTTTTTCACTGCATACAGATGTATCCTAATTGAAAGGATCTTATTATCAGTAATCTGCACTTGCCCATACAGTCCACTTTTAAAGTATTATTTATGAACGTTGACATGATTTACTATTTCTGACTTCCACCATCATGCTATTGCAGTGTAATTTCTCTCAATGTCTTGTTAATTCTAAGTCCATCTCAGATGCCGTTCAAAATGTTTCTTTTGTTTTTAATAGTTTAGTTTCATGTTCAATGCATTCCTTTGCTTGCTGTTTTTCAGAAAAATAAATTTGACCATTAAAAGCTGATAGGCCCTATCAAAATTTGCCAGAGGCAGAATATTTGATTATCTGCACAGAAGGATTATAGCGATTATATTTCAAGGGTTCGTGTGTGTGGAGGGTGGGAACCACTACTTTAAAATTATATTTTACAGACTAACTTATCATTTTTAAATTTGCAAAAGTCTGCACATTTTAAAAGAGAACTGGCACTTCTTGATATAAATGAATAATCACCCGATCTTTGTTAACTACTTCCTTTAAAAAAAAATCAAGGGGAAATAGTCGGAATATTAATTTCAAGCTTTCAGTTAAAGTGCAATTTGTGTTTTAAATCAAGAACTTTAGAAACAAAAGTTTTAGAAGTATACTTGCATCTAACTGCATAGGACTCTCTCCTAGACTTTGTAGGATTGATATATGTTTCTTTAAGACTAGAAGTCTTGGTTTGGTTTGTCCCTTGTACAGTGAGTTAACAAAAGAGAACATAACTACTGTTGAAAAATGTATTGTGTTGCACCCATGATGGGACACAATTACCAAATACCTTGAAAAGCAGTAATCTCCAGCTTTGCTCCATTCATAAATACAGCCATGAAATCAATAATGTCAGATGCTACTGACAATTTCATTCCCATTGTGCCAAAAGTTCTAAGCAAGAAGCATGTAAGCAGCCAATGTATCCCAGAGACCAAGACCAAGCCCACTTCATAAAGCAGTGAACTGAGCTCTTTCATAGTAGCATTCAAAATATTTATTGATTCATAACATAACATACCACCTTATACATCTATTTATCAAGATGTGCCGATACTTGATTATGGAAATTGTAAAGAAATATTGTATTATTGGACTTTTGGAGTAACACAAAAATAGTGAAGCTTTTGACATCTAAGAGATTGTGAGGCAGCTAGGAAAGAAATGGAAGAAAGAAACAGACACAAATAATCGAAAGATAATGGGTTGACTCTTTATAGCTTTTCTCATAAATGGTGTTAGCCCAGGTGGAGAGAAATCCAGGAAGAAACATTTCAAATCATTCAGACACTCCACCTAAATTAATTCAGTATAAAGGAGAAGATCCAGTTCCAGGATTCTCTAATTAACTCTGGTGAACATTAAAACTACTTTATTGAAATCTTGCTTATTTGATTTTGTCCAGCTGCGTGAGGCTTGACAATATCTTTTCCATTAGATATCTTTCCTTTTGGCATTCAGTCCAGACAGAAGATACATTGTGTGAATTTGTGGACGTCCAAGTGTCTTTTTGCAACTTTTATACTGTTGACCAACAACCAGCGATATAATGAGCAAAAAAAAAATCTTTCTTCAACCTTTCTTTCCTCTGTTCATTTTTTATTTCTTGGATGGAAGTCAGATATTCTTAAACTGGCCCATCAGTGATATTGTACTTTTTCTATTATACAATCATTCCATTAATATTTTGTGGAAAGGAGTTGAGTTCTATTTCAAATTGTAACAATCAGAAAGAATTGGGTTTGGACCTGGCTTTAAGGAGCTTTCTTTAATGTGTAGCTGCTGCTGCTGCTGCTGTTGTTGTTGTTGTTGTTATTATTATTATTATTATTATTATTATTATTATTATTATTATTATCATCATCATCATCATCATCATCATCATCATCATCATCACTATTGAATTGAATAGTTTTATTTTTACTACATAATTGACTTCCTGTTCTTTTTTATTCTCAACCATAAATAGAAAGTTAATAATTATTGTGATACTCTCATTTGATCACTTCAAGATTGTTAGTAGGGGTAGCATTTCTCTCACATGCTAAAGAAACTTTTCTGGTATCTGTTGAAGAAGAAATAGGAATGGGATTTCTTAGAATTTTTCAAATATTACTTTCACTGGATATTGTATCCTAAAATTTTGAGGAAAGCTTTTGGAACATGCCATCTTACCTTAAAACTGAGACAAACAGGTTATAATTCTAAAAATTCTAAAAATTGATGGTTTAATTTAATTAATTTAACATTTTAAATTTACTTAGATTGATTTAAATATTAATATTATTTTAATATTAAATATTATTGTTTTAAATAAGGGGAGGGGGAGGAAGGAGAAGAGAGGAGAAGAGAAGAGAAGAATTGAAGTGAATTGAATTATTTATTGGCCAAGTGTGATTGAACACACAAAGTTCTTAGTGTACATACAAGCAACAAAGTGCTAAATCATAATCATAAGACACAATCATAAATAATAAGATTCAACCAACAAGAAACCAATAGAAATAGGTAACAGGAAAAGTTAGAAGGATAATAGTAATACAGTTCCACTACATGACTATATATTCTTAGGCATAAGACTGTGGGAATTATTGGTTTAGCAGAGTGATGGAATAGGAGGAAATCTTTCTTTGTGTATAGTTGTTTTGTCATGTGATGGTCTACAGCAGTATCTTGAGGGGAGGAGTTGAAACAATGTATCTCCAGGATATAAGGAGTCTATGCATATTTTCTTAGTCCTCTTTCTGGCTCATGAAGCACACATTAATAGTCAGTCGTTGCATTAATGCTCAGAAGCTACACTGAACCTTTTTTAAGGTACCAATTACTGAAGTGGACGGGACCCTAATGTGACAGGCTTAGGATCATATAATGCAAGAATTTTGTGTCACTGTTGTTTTCCTACATGTTGGGGAAACATTATTTTTAAAGTGTTATTGTGGTATTAGAATGGTTGCTAAATTTAAGCAGTAAGGGGAAGAGTTGGAAATTTACATGTGGCCTTTGTACTCCAGGTTGTTTAATCTTTGCTCTTCAGACAAATAAAATGTCAGATATCTGTCAGAAAAGTCTGCCTCATGCACAGACAGGCACAGTTGTCAAAAAAAAAATCCTCAAGAATTGTAGTCTTCCAAACTAGAAAAGAATTTTGTCATTTGGAGTATGCTTATTAATAAAAGTAATGGCAACAATGGAAAAAATAGGAGAAGTAATAGCATATATATATATACATACCAAAATTCTCAGAACAATTTGTGAGTTTACTAGAAAACAAGTGAAAAACATGAAGCAGGAGCTTGGAACTTGATTTGCTTTTTGGATGAACAATATTGATATATTTATGAATTTATAAGCCACTTTTGTTAAAAGATTCTGATGATCATATCTGAGGCTTCTTTATTGGCCTATTATATCTTATTTTAAAGATCATGTCTGGATGCAGCAGTAATATAATGTGGGGACAAGTATTTTTCAGAACGTTTGTGTCTGGGGAAAGACTTTGTACCACGGTCAGGAAACAACAAAAGAACCTAAAAAGAGAAATGACAAAACATTACAAAGATCAATCTAGCCTAATCCCCATAAAGGCCAACCTGAGACAGTGAGGTACAAGTTTTGCCACAGTTACGAATGGACCCAATTCTGCCTCCTTTCCTATTCCACTGCCATACCAGTAATATAAGAAGTGGGACTTCCTCAGGAACAGAGAACAATAGACCAATAATGCAAGGGAGGACCTTGGAACAAAATCTGTTGGAAAAGGTAACTATTAGGAAATATTTTGTGAAGATGGCATTTAATATTTTCAGAGTGCCCTGTCCTTTGAATTAACTGGGTGATTTAGAATTCTAGTATTCTGAAAGCAGAAGAAATATTTTCTCCTGTCCACATTTTCTATGCTACACATTGTTATAAACCTCTGCTCTGTCCTGTTTAGTGGCTTTGGGAAATAAAAAGCCTTAAATAGAAGTGTGCCCCAAGTGATAATTATTTTAATTACCTTTCTGTAGTTTCTTGCTAAATGCTTATTCTGTTGAAGCTGTATTCTGTTACAAGAACTGTACACAATATTCCAAATATTACTGTAATATAGACATATTGAAAGCCATTGTGATTGTGGCAATTTTATTTTCATTCTCTTTCTTCTAAAAACACATGTGGATTTTTCCCTTTTCAGCAGCTACTATAGTCCATTTTCCCTGCACTAACCAAAATGGTGAAATCTATTTTTTACTTAACATTACCAGTTCCGCTCCCATTAAAGCAAAAAGGTTGCTATCCAACTTTTATGACATCATTTATAGGAATGGTCTATTAGTCTGCTAATAGCTGATATTACCATCTCTAACCACCTTGGCATCTAATTAGCAAAACAAGTTGCAATTTTCTATTCTGACATCATTTGGTTTTTTTTTTAATATAATGTTTTACTTTTGTGTTGTATTATTTTCTTTCCATATATATTGTTTGGTAATATTATTTTCTAAAATTAAAAATGATGGAAGGAAAAGAACTGAAGATTCATAAGAAGCAGAGGACTCCTCCTCCCCTCCCCCCTCCCCCTGCCCTCCCCCTCCCCTCTCCTTCACAAGCCATTACATTTAAAATTACAATATGCTGTTGGGAATAGACTACAAAGTACTCTAGGTAGCTCTGTAAACATCACTTCATTTGAGATTCAGTTATTTTTAATGGAGATAATAGGATTTATCATTTCTTAATCTCATGCAAAATCATTTGTATTTTTCCTTGTCTTTTCCTTTTAAATTCACTGTTAGGTTGTATAAAATATTGTTTTGCAAAACTTTGCTTGCCTTCCAAACCATTGTTACATCTATGTGTTTATTAAGATTATTTTTAAAAAATTGCTTAAAAACTTTTTTCCAGTCATCCATTGTTTCCATTTATAACAAGATCTTATTCAATCTTTATCCAAAACAGCATTTTTTTCCTTTTAACAGTTAGTCTCCAGGGTGTGGTCCTAGAAAGTATTTGGAAATTTCTATACATGGTAGATAAAGTTTTAGATATCTGAATCATATCCAGCTTTGAAAAAGATCTATGTCATTCAGAAAAATAAATATGCTCTTTTGAGTCACCATTTTTATATCTCCATACCTGAACAAGCTCCAAATTGTCCATTAAATCAAATAAAAGTTTGGGTAGTTTGCCTTGCACATATTTAAAATTTAATCTTTTTTTGAGGGGAAGCACCCCATTACAAATCTCCCAGGACACACCAATTTACATATAGAAACTCCATTGTTTAGCCATAAATCATTTATATATTGCTATTTATCTTCATTTGGGGGCATAAATTCCAATATCAAAGTCTTAGGCGCCTGTAGATAGTTTCCATTCCAATTTATCTGCCTTAACCATCAAGCAATATATGGAATACAGATGAGAATGTCTACACAAAACAATCCCATTTCCTTTTTTCATTCCTGCTGAAATGAAATGAAAAAAATCTGGGTCATATGTCCATAAAGACTATGTAGCAATGTAGTGATAATCCCTCAGCTCCCAAGATCATGACCAATCGCAAGAACCCGATTCCCAGTGGTTTCTTCAGGAGGAGAGCTATCCAAGGCACAAATGGGTGTTAATTTGTCCTCCTCCAGTGGGAATTCTGTCAGCCAAAACTTGCTTTCTAGCTGCCAGTCTTTGCTATGGTATGATTCCCACTTGTGGAGACACTTACATGGACATCTAACCCAACAGAGGTCCTCAGCCAAAAACTTTGTACATACGTTTCTGGTTATCCAAAGCTCAACTGGAATTACTCCAGTCAAATTTAAATAAATGGCTTAGAAAGCTCCCTTCATTAAAATTAGCACTTCCATAAGTGCTGCCTTGATTGAAATAATTTCCCATTTTATTTCATTGCCTTCCTTAGAGATAAAATATTTTGATGGATCTGAGCCATAGCTCTCTGGATGAGGAAGTCTCAAATATTCCATCCTGAGCAGTTATAAACAAGCACTTCATTTCTTTATGAATATTTCTGAAAGAACTTCATTATGACTAGACCACTTGTTGCTCTTTTGAATTACCAAATTACATCACACTATGAACAAATGGAAAACTTGAGCAGCTATTATGTTATTTAAGATTTAGGAAAATATTTAACAGTTCTATTTTTAACAGTAATTTCTGACTGTTATTTTATGTTTGAATGAAAGGGGAAATTTTGTTTCATTTTTAGTTACAGATATATCAGGAGTGTCAAACTCGATTTAATTGAGGGTCGCATCAGGGTTATGTTTGAACTTGAGGTAGGGGAAGGCCATCTCGATGTCACCTTTTGGAGCACCTGTGGTGGCCAAGTGCTAAGGCTGGACTTGTTAGCCCTCTGACAGTCAAAAGAGAGCCTTGGGAGGCGCATGTGCCCCTGGGCCCCATTTTCACCGTGATGGCCTCCTGCAGCCCTCTGCCAATGAAAATGGAGTTCAGAGAGGCCCACAGGCCAGATGTATGCACCCCGTGGGCTGGATCCAGCCCGTAGGCCTTGAGTTTGACACCCCTATATGAATGATATGAAACAAGAGCACACCAAAGTATGTTTTCAGTTAGCTTAGTAGCTACTGAGCTTCTCTTCATGGCTTTTCCCCCCTATTTATCTCCTTTCCTCATTCTAACTCTAACTCTAAAAAGAATAAAATAACAGAGGGCTGGTTATACCTCAGGTCATCCTACATACTGGACCATAAGTGATTAATTTCATTTGCCATAGAACATTCTGTAAGACCATATAGAGCAGATCATTGAATTTAAATTCTTAACACAATGGGGTGATTTTTTTCATTTAACATAATTATGATCTAAATATAGGTAGTCCTTCACTTACAATTCTTTTAATAATCATTTGAAATTACAACAACATTAATGATAGTGACTTATGACCATTTTTCACACTTACAATCATTGCAGGATCCCCATGGTCACATGATCAAAATTCATATGCTTGTCAATTGGTTCATATTTATGATGGTTGCCGTGTTGCAGGGTCATGTCACCTTCTGTGACATTCTTATAAGGAAAGACAATGGGCAGGCCAGATTTACTTAAGAATTGTGGCATTAAAGGTCATAAAATGGAGCAAAATGTACTTAACAACTGTCTCACATAGCAACTGAAATTTGGGGCTCAATTGTGACTGTATGTTGAAGACTATCTACATGCAGGTACTATTTGCAGGCTATGTGCCAGAATAATGTCATAGATATGGCATAGAACCACTTTCCAATTTGCTGCCCTCCAAATATATTGAATGATATTTTACCTGGTTATGGAAACTGTTATTGATATTAAACTC
The DNA here is from genome assembly GCF_964273705.1 of Natrix helvetica. Lineage (NCBI taxonomy): Eukaryota > Metazoa > Chordata > Lepidosauria > Squamata > Natricidae > Natrix > Natrix helvetica. Next base: position 178,820,218 of record NC_138552.1, read on the forward strand.
AAGTGTAAAGCAGTTTTTGAATTTGAATTAAATAGGTATAAATAGCTGGAACACCATATTTCATTCCCATTGAAAAAGTTTATTCAAAGTGTCAGTTTTCTCTCTTGATTTCCATCTTAACCCAATTCAATACATTTTGAGGAACAAATGTTAGCATTCTAATAGAGCTACTCATCCCACTACATTTCAGTAATTGATGTATATTTATATATCCTCACTACAATCAATACCCAACTTTATTGATTTAAATTCATCCTCTTTCTCACACATGCTGTTGAAGAAATGACCAGCCAGGAAAATCTACTAGGCCTGAGCATATAGAATTAACCATGAACTTTCTACTGGTTATATATTTTATTTTTATTTACATTTACATTTATATTACTTATATTAATATTTAAGAAACCAAACTTTTATTATAGAAAATGGTTTTTCCCCCTGAAAAGTGCTTTTTCGGTGTTAAGTTCTTTATTGTCATATTTCACAAAACAAAATCTAAGCAAAATTGTACAACAGATTGCCAAGACTTTGACTGGGAAATTGGGATATGGGAAATTTGCTAAATATGCTAAGGTGTGGATGATGGCAAATAACACTGCTGAGAATCTGATAGTTTCATGCAGATGGGTGATAAACCACTCTGTGGGGCTATAAAGCATCTTCAGAATGGCTCCATGAGTCAGCTGGTAATAGAATCCTCATGGATAAGAAGTCATCTAAAACAGATTTCTGGTTTGAACAGAAACATATATACTATTTCTGAATTTCCTTTTGTCCTTTAATCTCCCTTGCTCTGAGGAATAATACTGTGTATATATGTCTAAGTAAGTAAATGAATAAATATTGATTTGCTTAATGTAATTCCTGGTTTCTCATTTCCAGCTCTTTCCTCATCTAGAATTACTGCTCATTGTTCAGTAATATGCACCCATAATATTTAGCACAAGTCATGACATGTAGTTGCATAATCAAACTGATGCACCCATAAATTATCAGCACTCAGATAGTGGTAATGGATCTTAAAGGCCATATTAATTCTTCTCTAGCTGGTTGTTTCATCAAATGATGATCCTACAGTGGACATTGCTTCTATGGTTAAGAAAAGTTAATTTCCTCTTTAATATAGAGGTAAGATCTCAAAAGAATATCAAACCACAGAACAGGCATAATAAGGTTACTTCCAGCACAAAGTTATCACTCTGACATTATATTTGATCACCAGACAACCAACTCCATTCCTTCTCCTTGATCCTTCTTTAACCCTCACCTACTCACAAATATACATACTGTATACTGTTGCCATTGGAAAACAGATTTCAGGCAAAGGGTATGCTGTCTAGTAAAAAGAAAAAGAAAAGTTATAATTAAGCCTGACTTAAACAACTTTTTTTCCAATTATCTGCTAAACTAACACCCATTGGCTTCCCAGATGCAAAAACTGACATTCATCCTCATATTCAATTGTAGGGTGGACTATGTAATGTTTATGGGTGGCAACTTGCTTTGTTGAAATGAGCCCCATGGGAAGAGACATTCATTTGATGGTCAAAAGACCCTCTTTGTCCTCTGTCACGATGCTTCATCATCGCTTCATAGCACAGAGTCATATTTGGAACAAGGCAAATGTTAGGCACAAGCAACCAGACTCACATATGAAAGGTTTTGTTGTGGCTTGTCGGCTGCCGCCACTTCCAGCAGCCGAATCAGAGGAGGAGGCGTGGGAGTTCAGGGTCAGCATCAAGGCAACCTGAGGGCTCCAAAGGGGAAGAGGGAATGGAGCTGTCAGAGAGAGAGAGAGACAGAGTTGGACCTTGGGCCATCAGTCATCCATCAGATAGAGAGTCAATAGCCCCCAGGTCTGGAAGTGGTTGATGAGGAAGAAGAGGAACAGCTGGGGCCAGTGCCTGAAGTGTGGATGCGCAGAAAGCAAAGGAGAGGAAATCAGTGGAAATCTGTGGATTCGATCCTTGAGACAGAAGATCCATCGCTGCTAGTGAAGACCCATCCTAGCTCTGGAGATAAAAGGCAGGGGGAAGAGATGAATAGATGTGGCAGACAACTATACATCTCCATCCTGGATGAACTTCTTAAGCCTGTGTTGAGAGAGAAACTTTTTACCAGGGCTGTTGGCGCTCCTAATAAAGGAATCATTGACTTAAATACAGAGGGTTTGGGGAGCTGGGTCAGAACAGGTTTATTGTGTTCTACCTATACTACAGGAATCTCCCCAGGCCACTTGCCTTCCCTTGGGAACAAACAGTTCCATTAAATTGATTGGGGGGGAGGGCAAAGAGAGAGAAATCAGACTTATCGTGTTTTTCAGAGTATAAGACGAACTGGAGTAGGAGGCTTGTAGAGTGCTCCTGGGGGGGGGGGACAAAAATGAGCAAAAAACAAACTGTTTTTTGTCAAAAAAAGGTTATGCATAGCCTTTAGGAGGCGTATAGAGTGCTCCTGGCGGGGGGAGGATGGAACAAAAAACTGGCCCATTTTTCACTCATTTCTGCCCTCCCCAGCCCCCAGGAGCACTCTGCAAGCCTTCTAAAGGCTATGCACAGCCATTTTGGTGAAGGGGGCAGGGTTTCAGAATGCAAAAAAAATGCTGTATTCAGTGTATAAGACACATCCAGATTTTCAGCTTCTTTTTTGAGGGAAAAAGGTGCCTCTTATACTCCGAAAAATATGGTAGCCCTCTTGTAGTTATATAAGGACTCAAGGCTACTTCCCTTCTTGGTCCCTCCCCCTTGTCTCAATTCTGAGCTTTCACACTACATACATATTGGTTATGTCCCTGAGAATTTCTTAATTCTGTCTCTATCTGACCAGTTTGTTGGCATTTTTCAGATCTGTCCTTTTTGCCATGGCAATAGAGAAAACAAGAAAGTTTCAGCTGCCATCTTCCTGCTGACGAAATAATCAACACACACCTGTTTTCTGCTGTGAAAACAAACCTACACTTGTTAATGTGACGGCCTTTTAATCTGCAAGATGGTAAGAAACAGTCATGCTGTAAAATATTAGAATTTAGAAACTTTCTCTTCTGGTTTAGAAATTGAACAGGAACAGCAGGAAACTGGCATAAATACAGTATCTCTTTCTATGATGACAGATTATGATGTCACTGCTAAAAATTAGGCTCTCACATGGCAAACAAAAGGGAAGCCCAGCTGTGAGAGCAAAGCTTTTGTTTCAATCAAGATGTCAAAAGCAGCTCTTCCTCTCTACCAAGTTCAAAACCTAGAACTAAGCTTCTTTGCAACATTTGCGTAACTTCTTTTTTACACCTTCCATATGGATTCTTCAATGTGATCTCTACAAAAGTGCATATTTCCAAACCTGGAATGCCTTTTTGCTTTTAAAAACTGTGTTGCAAAATTGGGAGCAATCAGGGATCTACCTCTGAATGTATGATTATATTCTGATCCACAAATCAGTTTGGGAGTCAATTAACATTAGTTCCCAAGCTTTTCATTCCTTAAACATTTCTAATAAAATCACACCCAGGATTAAGCCTTGGGTATTCTAAATATGTATATTTAATCCTGTTTTCATTCACGACTCCACACTTGTAAGCCCTGCTTTGTCAATAATTTTCAGTGATGATATTAGAAAAATTTATAGAAACACCTTTTTGCTGGCATCAAATACATTAGGAAAAAGTGTTAACGGCTTTGCCTATAATACAAAATACATTTTTCTGTACTTCATCTTCCCAAAAAAATAATAAATACTCGATTGCAATGTTTCCACCCTATTTTCATACATTTGGATGTTAAATGATCTCAGATGTTTAAAATGCTAGCAAGATAGTTTCTGTAGAAAACTGATTTATGTGGCATAGCTTTATCCTTGAAGTGTGAAATGCCACTATTCTATAAATATAACCACCAAAAATGATCCTATAATGTGATAGCTTCTGGAAATGAAATAATGAATAAGAATACTAATTATTATCAAACCAAGAGAAACATAACATTTATCTATTTGATTTCATCCATGTTTTAGAATTTATTATGTAGCTTCAAGTAAATGTTAGGAACATAATCTTTTCATGGAGTTTAACAGAGTTAAATATGCCACTAGTGAGTTTAATTCTGTGCAATATATTCAATTCAGTGGGATTTTAGTCTACAGCTGGAACTGATAAATTACTTTTGAGACTTTTCTGGATGATACTCTAAGATTCCTACCCAACTGTGCATATGCAATACACATTTCAACACATAAAATATGTATATTATTCATTGACAGATATTTCCACATAAGGGATATCAAACCACAGATAACAACTTTTCAGATTTTGATATATTTTCCAAAGAGAAAGTTATAAACTAGAGATAAATTCAAGTCTGTGTACATGTACCAACACACACATAACAATCTTCTGGGATTTTTCATGGTGAAGAAATATTCATTCATTAATTAAATAGCATCAGCCTCTACTTTGTTTGCTTCCTATCAGCTGCCATAGAAATGGGGAGGGAGGGGGCTTTGGGATATTTGAGTTCGGGAATTTATGGTGCTGGAGGAGTTATCAAAAGGGAGTTCTCACAAGCTTCTGTGCATGCTGATGGCCTGTGTTTCGACTTGGTCAAGGTCAACCATCTCTGCATACCATCTGAATGAGGTTTTTGAAGATGCATTCCACATGACACCTTTGGGAGTTGCAGATTGATCATTGGGTTGGGGTAATTGGGGGACTTGTTGCTGGGCAAACATTTTATATGTACATGTTCACACTCTTTTGGTGCTTTTCTTTCATTTCTATCATTTCTTAACCAGTAAAAGTATCTTTAATTCCACATACAATGGAGTTGGGAGTTTTCTTTCTGGTTATTGAAAAGGGCACGCCTGGGATGAACATCATAAAGGTGATTTTTCCAAAAGGCAACTTGACTTTCTTGAGACAAGAAAAGCCTTTTGGGACAAACATGAATTGGATAATTGAGAATCTCCATAGACAGTGGGATGAATAAACTCCATTCATTATTCGTCATGGACCAGCACATATCATTACAATCAACAAGTACATTAGGCCTAAAAGATAAGCCAGGGAAATAGGTATGTATTGTGTCACAACCCCTGATAGCTGATAAAGGAGGAGAGCCTGTGACTTAGTGGCAAATACATCTGCCTAATATGTAATATAGCCCAGGTTCAAATTTCAGTAAGGGTATGGCTAGCTGATGAGAGCTAAATAGCTTGAAATAGATCTATACTAGTCTCCCTTTATTTATTTATCAGCACAAATACAACATATATGTATATATTGTACAACATTGCAGACCACCATTGACTCTCTTTTATGTTATCCTACTTGTACACTTTTCCTGTTTTGAAGAAAGATCTTCTGTTATTCTGCATAACTTTGACTTCCTTCCCATTTTCGGATACTTTCCCCTGGTACATTGGAAAGTCATTTTACTTGACTATAAACAGTGGTTCCCTTCCCTCCATTATTGGAAATGTTTTAAAAAAGTAATTTCCTGCAACTTTTTGGGTCTAAACCTATTTACTGATATGGCTTGAAGTTAACTCTCTTCAGGTATAAGTTAAACTCAAGAGATCTACAATCACTTATTATAAAGTGAGTGACTACAGTCTTTGCTCATGTGTATCCCATCTTCTCAATTTGAGACTTTTCTCAGTTGTGGGAAGATCGGAAGAGGCCTCTATTTTCATCCAGTTCCAGAAATAGAGGTTTTGTCACAAACTGGGATGGCAAACAATTTGCACTCAGATGAACAAGAACAAAGAAGACATGCTGCTCTACATGGGAAAGTCCCATATAAGATGGCAGGCCACCACTAATAAGATACGAGGGTTTGGGTTATCATCTGACAGGGATTGGATCCTTGCAAATTAGCTTTGAAAAGAAAGCTTGCTGAATAGTTTGGGGCTGCCAATCACACCCCCTCAAATTGACCTTATAGGCTTTTTATAGGATGAAGTTGGGGGAGAAGGAGGATGAAATGCTATGTGCATTGAGCTTCTGCAAGAACAAAAGGCTATAAATGTTGTTTTTCTTTCTCAGCATATCTCAGAATTTTGTTCCTAGTTTAAACTTTAGCCTATAAATCTGCCTCCTCCCTAAGGTGTTTTCTATTTTCATAGCCCTTCACATTCAGCTGAAGAGTCATCAAAACAACACACAAAATATATCTTCACAATGCACAGAATGCATCATACGAGATGTGACAGTGGCACTTGTTTAATTTGTTTTTAAATGGCATTTTAACCAAATGCATGACAACAACAGTGTCTCCATAGATGTGAAGCTTTCACTGTTTTGAGGAAGAACTACTGAATTTCACATGTGGGGCAAACAGCAACCTGGGCAAGACAGTTTTATTTATTAAGAATATTTATGTCTTATCCTTCCAACAGAATATCGCTCCTAGTGGATAAATATAAAAGGATATAATTAAAGAAAAAAACAGATGGTTGAACATATTTAAAAATATGCCATTAAAAACAAGCTGGTGTTCATATCAATTGTCCTGTTTCAAGAAAGTTGTCTTCTGCTTGAAGAACAACACACACACACACACACACACACACACACACACACTTCTTTTCTCAAGCAACTTTTGAGTTTCTTTGGAGGATTTTCAGTGGGTTCTTTGAGGTTGTACCATTGCTGTGGCAGAGGAAGTTCCTATGTGTCTCCATGTATCTCTGTTTTTGTTTCTACTACATTTCTTCTTAATGCTCTGCAGCTGCTCTGGAAAAATACCCTCGAGAGGCATAACAACGTTCCTATTGGTTCCCAAAACAATGGGACAAGACAGTACAAGACAAGAGGGGCTTAAATGTTTGTCTACAAGAGTTCCTCAGAATGTAATTATCCTCTGCATATTTAAAAATATGTTCCTTTTTTTTTCCAATTGAACTACTAGAGTCAAAATATTCAGAAACTTACAGCATAAAACATGGACACCCTGTTTCATGCAGGCCCCTAGATTCAGCTTATAGTCGCCCACTCACCCACTCAGAGTCCTGGAAAATAGCCACACTTAAATCACTTCCAACCAAACACTGAAGCAGAACCAGATATTTAGAATACACAGAGACCCATCGAATTTTAAGAAATAACAAAACTTTACTAGCTACAACAAATATATATTTTCTTTCACACACACACACACACACACACACACACACACACACACAAATACACACACACTCATTCACTTATCCTCATCCTAGTTCAGCAGGCACTAACCAAAGGGATGGAAGCCACCAAGTCTGGAATCAAAGAAGACTCAAATTGTGGGCAGACTTCAGGATTTCTTTTATCTCCCCAACTTTGTTGATTCACAGTACTGATAGCTACTCTTGCCGTGCTGATTTACAAATCTGGTGGCTCTTGATGAGACTTGGGAAGGGCTGTCCCATGTGCTCAGGCCCAATTTCTTTTGTCTGGTTCAGGTGACAGTTTTTTATCCTTAATAACTTAGTTCTTTCTTAACTACTTTCCACAAGGAGCTTTTCCTGGCTTTTGGTCACCCTGCTTATGTGCTTGCTTCATCTATAGCAGGGGCACCCATGGGCTGGATGTATCACATGCTGGCCATGCCCACCCCTGGTTTAGCGAAGGAGGGGGAAGTTACGACAGGTCACATGATGACAACATGACCCCTGATCTCCAGGTATGGCAGGTTAGGCCTCCTCTCACAACACCAACACATATTTATTGCTTTTAGAAAGCTATGTGCAGGCTACCTACTGTGTGAAATAGAATTCTGAATTAGTGAGATGTAATTTTTTTTCCCCAAAGACATCTCAGAAAACATGATGTATAATATAGATATTGAGGAGAGTTGTAAGGCAAAACAAAGAACAAGATGGGACAGGAAATCAGAGGTCATAAAAATGAAGACAAGAGCTATTAATCTGACTGTAGCGAATTATTCAATACAAAGGATATGGTCATTATGACTACACAGAAGACACATTTATCAGAGGCATTTTTAAAGAATTAGTTTGAGGTTGGTAAATAGGAATAAAAGAAATGGTTGCTGACAGATAATAGAAATGGGCTGAACACAAATGTAATTGTGCACCAAAATCTTAGGGAAAATTATGGTCCTCTTTGTTTGGCTCTTGAAAAGGTGATGGAAACAGTGGGTAACAACTATTCAGAATGCAATCCTTTGACATCATCCCCAGAAAATAGGATTTAGGCTTCCAGCAAGCCTGCATAATTTTGTGTATATATTTGTTACTATGTGCCTCTTGCATGGCTTTTGATCCTGCAGTGGCAATTCAACTCTACAAATATCTTTTCCTAGCTTTTAGCTGAAATAGTCTGTGTGAGAAATTGCAGCCAGATGGACAAAACAGCTGTTGAATTTTTTTTAGGTACATGAACCATTTTCCCAAGGCTATTTAACAAGTTTTAATAGCCTTCCTGCCTTCCTGGTCAATATCTAGGTCTTTCATGAATGTATTTATATTAATTCCATTTTTGCAATCTTATAGGCATATGATCTAAAGGCTCATATGCAGTATATACAATTTGCCCTTCCCTCCACTTTATCTGACAAAGTTGTTATCTTTTCAAAGAACTCCATATATCTCTTAGCCAGAGACTCTCAGCTCTGAGTATCTGAACAATCAGCTTCTGCTTCATTAGGTTATAATTGCCAGCAACTGTCTCATTAGACACGGCTAGGATTAATATGTCACCGGAACCTCTCTCCCCAGCATGGGAAGGCAATGGCAAGACAAGCTGTGCATCGTGCTAATCATATTTGTTGAAGTGCACGGATATTGTTGAAAAATGAACAGAATAACTTTTGGCTTGCCAAGGGTGTAAGTCTGCAGAGGTCAATTGTTTCATTATGGACACATGCTAAAAATCAGGAGGTTCAGAGTTTTATATTATTGGTAGAAGCATCCCCAAGAGGAATTCTGCTCAGAATCATTTCTACAGATAAGAAACAAAGTAAGATTCAAATCTCTAAATGTCTATGGATATTCTCAGTCATCCCAGTAATGGTTGTCTCAAAGGTGCTTTTCTTTGGTTTTCCTTGAAGAAGTTTCACTTTTCATCCAAGAATTAAAGAAGCTTCTTGGATGAGAAGCAAAACATTTTCAAGGAAATACAAAGAAAGTCTAGCACTTTTGGCACATTCCAATCTCTATTTTTTGTTGCAACCCCCAGTGCTGTTGCTGCCTTGATCATTGTTTTGAACGCTTCTGAATCTGATTTTTTGGAGATGTAGGGGACTTCAAAGGAAGATGGGACTGAATTAGAAAGATTCTTCCCACATATATTGTGTACTAGTAAATACTATAAAAAATGGGCTGCATAAACAGAGGGATAGAATCAAGATCACATGAAGTGTTAATACCACTTTATAATGCCTTGGTAAGGCCACACTTGGAATACTGCATTCAGTTTTGGTTGCCACGATGTAAAAAAGATGTTGAAACTCTGGAAAGATAAGTATAAGCCAGCAGTGTGCAGCAGCTGCCAAAAAAGCCAACACAGTCCTAGGCTGCATCAACAGAGGGATAGAATCAAGATCACATGAAGTGTTAATACCACTTTATAATACCTTGGTAAGGCCACACTTGGAATACTGCATCCAGTTCTGGTCGCCACGATGTAAAAAAGATGTGGAGATTCTAGAAAGAGTGCAGAGAAGAGCAACAAAGATGATTAGGGGATTGGAGGCTAAAACATATAAAGAACAGTTGCAGGAACTGGGTATGTTTAGCTTAAGAGAAAGAAGGACTAGGGGTGACATGATGTCAGTGTTCCAATGTCTCAAGGGCTGCCACAAAGAAGAGGGAGTCAAACTATTCTCCAAATCACCTGAGGGTAGGACAAGAGCAATGGGGGGGGGGACTAATCAAGGAGAGAACAACTTAGAACTGAAGAGAAATTTCCTGACAGTTAGAACAATCAATCAATGGAACAACTTGCCTCCAGAAGTTGTGACTGCTTCAACACTGGACATTTTAAAGAAGATGTTGGATATCCATTTGTCTGAAGTGGTGTAGGGTTGGACAGGGTTGCCTGCCTAAGCATTGGGTTGGACTAGAAGACCTTCAAGGTCTCTTCCAACTCTTATTCTAATTGGGTTTCCATGGACAGAAGGAGCCTTTTCATCTGTGGAAAGATTTTGCTGGTTCCAACTCTTTTTTTGGGGATTTAGCAAAAATCCTGTTTGGATTCATTGTAATGAAATATGGATTTTTGCTTATTTTGTGGCAGAAGTAGGTTGTTCTTCAACCATAGCCGAACATGGGAACATGCTTTCTAAGCCTGTGATAGACATTACATATACAGGTCTATAACAATTTCCCTAATCCTTCTTCCTCTTTCTTTAGAAATAGCACTTTTGGGAAGAGAAGTTGTGTAAAGAAATCTGAGGAAAAGGAACTGTTATTGTTCCCTGTTTGTTTATTTCACAGAGTTCTGCCCTTGGCTACTGCTAACAACTATTAACCTTCCATGGCAAGAATCATGATTGCCTGAATATATAATGTTTTTTGTAAAAAGTTCTAAATAGAGGATAATTACAATATTACTATGCACATATACACTGAATTGTTATCAGAACTAATGCTCTGCTGCTCACTGTACTTTAAAATGTGCTTTTTATAGTAGCCTGTAGTTTAAAGCTGATGTAATTTAGATGAAAATCCAAACAATTCACTCTTGCTGGTGCTCCTTCTTTTTTCCTGCTTCTGCTCCAGCATCTTGTAATGGAGACATAACGATAGAGAGAACATACTGAAAGCTGAATTCTTTTAAATGTAAGATGATATGAGGTGGGCGGAGAAAGAAATGTGATCCATTGATGTATTTTACTTGCATTTCTGCATATGATCCCCAGACAGGATAGTATAATCACAGCATGGTGCATAAATCTTAACATAATAGCTTTAACAGATTTCTCAGAGCCACTACAATTTAGCATGCCAAAGCCCTCTTAAGGAAACTTTAATTTATATTATTAATTGGGTGGTATGAAGGTAAAAATGGGGAAAAGGTAAAAAAAACAGGCAATTCACTTTCCCATAAAAATGGCATGAACATGTAGCCAATGCTTAAGAGAATAATAACTGAATAAAACTAAAAATCTGTTGGATAGGATAAATTGTGAGCTAAATCTTTGCAAACTAACATGGAGATCCATTTAATGGACAACTATGGATCAGTCAGCTTCTTCGGGTGAATAGAATTGTCTGAAAAATAAGTTGGGTGTCCCAATTCAAGCCAAGGTTACACAAGAACAAATCAGAATGAAATCCAGACATGCTGTGTGTGGAAAGGAGATTATTTATTTGTTTATTCCCAAAAGTAAAGAGTCCTTGGGGTAGTTACAAAAAAACAACAACAACCCAACAACCTGATGTTCAAAGAGGCTGTTTATAGGGGGACTGGTCCTTTCTGTTGTGGGGGCTTGTGAAACATGTTTTTTTATTAATTGTGAATTTTCCCACAAGGTCAATCTTTATTGTCTTTTGGTCTGCCGGCTTCCTTCTTTGTTGTGTTGTTGGTGTTTGGGCAGCTTATTGTAGGTTTTGGGGAAACTTGGGTGTACAGGTTCTTTGCCTAATTACTTTTGCCCTGCAGTTGATTTCTGTATTTCTCAGTTGATTGTTTAGTGGAGGTGCAATTTAACAATATATTGTTACAATGAAAGAGCTTCTGATAATAATTTGCATTTATATACAATGTACAGAAGCCCTTACATGAATGATCTCTAGGATGGAGAGAAAAAAAGGTTAGTCAGAAAAATGCCTAGAATGTATCATTAAGCTCTTTATGATATCTCTGATCCTCAGCTGACTAATTGATTGATTATGTGTTATCAAATCAATATTGATTCCGCACAGATTTTCTTCATGACTATCTATCCATGAACTGGTCCTTCAGGACAATCAGTCCTTTACAAATTCTGCTTGAGAGACATTTCATGAGGATGGGCTCCAGCATGAGTCCAAAAGCTTGGAAGCTGGCCCTGCTAACCGATCCAGATTGGATCCTGCAACATTATCTTGGGACATATATATTTGCTTTCATACATAATCAGTTCCCAACTTAGTTTTTCAACTGAATTCAATCACCTTGCTGTTAGTCTTCTCTGCTTCTCATTCCTTCAACAGATCCCAGTGTAGAGCCAGTGTCTTTGCATAATATGTACTAAGTAAGAATAGTTTGAGCCTGATTATGAGAATTTTGAACTGATTTGTATGTAGGAAAGTATGTAGAGTATGTAGTATTCATATCAATTCATTGGGAAAATACTTTTATGTTTGTCATTTTTATAAAACATAACATTTTAAGGAAGGTTTATATAATATGCATTATTGAAATAGTTAATCTCCCCTCTAGCCTCCAAACTAATTTCATTGTTATGAGAGTGGCTTTCTAATTGACAAGCAAAATGCAGAGACCATTGGTGACTAATGCAGTGATGTACTTATTTATTTAAAATCTATATATTTCCTTTAGAATTCCACATTAAATAATCAAATGATTGGATTTCACTGGATTGAAAGTAAAGTTTGCCTTGTACTTTCATTTTTACTTAAAGCAATGGTAAAGAATTTGCAGCTTGATGAAATATTGAAGAAAAAATAATTGGAAAAGATGGATGGAATCGCATTCACCCTTATGTTGGTACCAAGGTAAATATTTTCTAAAGACTTCATGGGGACCTTTGGAATAAATCAGTAACCTCTGGGAGAAGAGGGAGGCAATCAATAAAAAAATTGAGGGGGGTAAACAATTTGACTTCAGTATTGGTTCCTAGAAGCTTCTTGTGCAAGTTTTATCTGGTAGTAGTTATTGATGATGTATAAATGGAAAGCAAGTCTTACCTCAGCAGGATTCAAATTGCCTATTACATGTGTTTGGAAGTACGGATCCTATAATTCTGCAGTAAATAGTGATAATGGGAGAGCAGGAAATAAATTCTAAGGAAAAATGTCCATTATTCTAAAAATACATCACCAGTCAAGTCATATAGCGAGAATGATTGATGAACAGATTACCAAATCAGTTAGGTGGAGTGGATTGAAGCTTCAAAAGAGAATAGTGGTAATTGTAAAACAACAACAAATGATAATGTATAAATTGCTGGATGGGAACGGCAAATATGAAGGTACATTGCAAGGATAGGAAAGTATAGATTAGTATTGGTATAAATTACTTATAGCTGCAGTATGTTTAGCCAATAGAATGCTGTATTGCAGACTCGTTCAACTCACTGCCAGGAGTTCGATCCTCACCGACTCAAGGTTGACTCAGTCTTCCATCCTTCCAGGTTTGGTAAAATGAGGCCGCAGATTGTTGGGGACAATATGCTTACTTTGTAAAGCGCTTAGAGAGGGCTGTGATGCACTGTGAAGCGATCTATAAGTCCAATAACTATTTCTATTGCTATTTTATTTTTATGATGTTTCCTTTCTTATATCTTTCCCATATTGTGCATAATATTCATTGCTTGTTCGAGAAATAAACAAAGTGATGGGAATGTACATACAATACTACCTCATTTGTCCTATTTTATTTATGAAATCAACTGTAAGCATGACTAAATCTGTATCTAACCTAAGGTCATGCTGAATTCATGCAACCTTCAAATCAAATAATGATGTTTTGTTTTCATCTTTTCCACCTCTGGAATATATGACTGAATTTACTTTAAAACACTTCATATATAAGGATAAAAAGCTCTTTTGGGGCTATAGTATCTGGGTTGCAGATATCTGAAGAATCACTAGATGGCTGCAAAAAGTTAAGGGTCTAGTGGCAATCTTGATGTTTCCAGGCTAAATGTGGTAGTCCTACCCCCTTCTATTGTTTCTGCTTTTGAAATGATGATTCCTGATATAATACATACCTTTGTGCTATATGTTTCCCTCTGATTATATACTGCAAAGGATGTTAAGGAGAAGAATGTGTTTTTTCAGGGTTACTGCAAGCCTCCTTCAGCAAAAATACATATGATTTTCCAATGAATAAAAGCCAGTCTTTGCACTCTTTTGCATTTCAGGATATAATTTGAATGCTATCAAAATGGAGACCAAAACATATGAAGAACGGTTGCAGGAACTGGGTATGTTTAGCTTAAGAGAAAGAAGGACTAGGGGAGACATGATAGCAGTGTTCCAATATCTCAGGGGTTGCCACAAAGAAGAGGGAGTCAAACTATTCTCCAAGGCACCCGAGAATAGAACAAGAAGCAATGGGTGGAAACTAATGAAGGAGAGAAGCAACTTAGAACTGAGGAGAAATTTCCTGACAGTTAGAACAATTAATCAGTGGAACAGCTTGCCTCCAGAAGTTGTGAATGCCCCAACACTGGAAGTCTTTAAGAAGATGTTGGATAGCCATCTGTCTGAAATGGTATAGGGTTTCCTGCCTAGGCAGGGGGTTGGACTAGAAGACCTCCAAGGTCCCTTTCAACTCTACTGTTGTATTGTATTAAAATCAATTTGAGCTGTGCTGTGTGATCATGGCTCAGCAGTATCAGCACCTGGATGGCTTTTCTGGCTATGGAAGCTAAGCAAGAAAGAGGCTAGTTAATAGTTGCACAGGAGATTGCCAGGGAATCCCAACGCTGTAGGCCAGTCTGGAAGCTTAAAATGTGTCCTGGAAGTAGGTTAAGATAAGCTCCTGTTCTATTATTGCCAAGAAAATGATGTGACTATGAACCATGAAGTCATAGAGGGTTGAACTCAGCATGAAGATTTTACTCTTCTATGAAATAAAGTAGCAGCAGATTTTCATGTTTTATGAAAATCCAACCTTGGTGTGACAAGATGGAGAAACAGAGCTTGCTTTCCATTCTTTTTTATATTTACAAAGAAGAAAAGGATTTTTCTTCAAGCAATAATATCAGGCAACCTCTGATTGAAGAACAAGTCAAGGTTAATCTAAATGGGGTATTTCTATAATTCAGTCACAGAGCACAGCAATACAGAATGTAATCCTTATCAAAAGACGATGGCAATATTATTTCAAAGGTACTCACAGCATGGTTGCAGAATGATATGTTTTCAAAAAGAAAGAAACTCTTATGACTTTTTGTTTTTAATTGAAGCAGAGGTGTTCCGTGTCTGGCAGTCTAATTTATGTTTTCCCTTTGGTCTCAAGGAAAATGAAGGGGATCAGTTAAGTCTCTTACAGTTAAGTCTATAGTTCATGGACATCATAGACTATGTGACATAATGTAAGACAAGTTCTTGCTATCTAATCGTCAATAGGGTGCAACATAATGGCACAAATATTTCAACATTTCTTTTTCTGTTTGATTGACAAAAATTTTGGTCAAAAGGCCAAAAGGCAAAAACGTATTGTGCCAAATATGTTATTATTTATACTAATATTGAGATAAAATCTGTTATAAATCAGGCTTGATTTCTTGTTACTGCTCAGACATGTCCTTGTCTATCACTTTGGTTACCACAAGGAATTGCGAGTAGCCTTTTCTCTGACTTCTTCCCAGACATTTCTTATAGAAGTCTATCTTAGTTCACATAATCAATAACCTTCATTAGAAAATCAGTTGATTCATATTTGAGTCCTCCAGAACTTTCAGATTGATAATCATAGGCTGTTTGTCATTTACTTGTTAAAGGTGACAGTCAAATCTATAACTCCATGCTTGTCACTAGTATTTCTTTCAATTCCCCAGGCCCTCTCTAAAAATGAGTTAAGATATTGTTCAATATCTTCTTCAGTAAAAACAGTTTCAAAGAATTCATTTAATTTTGCTGAAATTTCTTCATTTAGAATTTAATTAATTCCCTTGGCATACAGAGGTTTAGTAAATACTAATATTGAAAACATTTTTTTTATTTCGAACACAGGTCTGCTAACCATCCTCCTAATTGGTATCTGTTTATGAAATATTTTAAAAAATGTCATTTATGTATATGCTACGGCCTTATTTTGTTTTGAGCAATTTAGTGTGTGTGCCTTTTTATTTCCCTCATTATGTATGTTTTCATGATTCTGCGTTGTATAGCTTTTAGATGAGAATACTACAGACAGTTCCCTTGAAGGCCTTAATGTTTTTTTTCAACAATCCCTCCTTCTTAATGAAGGGTTTTGCTTTGTAATTCTTGACCTGTGACAAGTATCCTACCCTGCAGTTTTCTTGGCAATTTTTTTTTACTAATCCTAAACTAGTTGACATTTTGCTATATTTTTTACATGTTTATTGTCTCATCTGTTAATAATAAAAAACCTATGTCTGTATATATGAAAGTACTATGTTACCATTTCCTAGGCAACTTTCTTAATGCTGAACTGGATTATTACAATAATCTCTATCCAATGCATTATAAATGTTACATTTTCCTATGTATACACACCATAATCCAGAAAGCATTTGCTTATGTCCTTGTGACATTTAAATTAAATGATTTTTAGAGAAAACTGGGGTAAATTCCACCTTGATATAATTAGTTGAATGAGTGGCAGGATAATAGACGAAAAAGTAGTCTGGGTACATACAATTAATTAATTAACCATGTTTTGAGTAGTAAAATGAAGAAATGCACCCATCTTTATGGACTGAAATTGACTCATGTAATTTTATTAAAGAGACTTTAGTACTGTAAATGGTTTAAGGAAACTTAATGGTAACAGGAAGTCAAAAGCAAGCAAATATTAAGTTACACAAGGAAATAGTTAAAGAAAAATGTGAAAAATAAATGTGGAAAAAATAAAAAAAAATGAATTAACAGTTTGTCCTCTCTCAAAATATAGTGTGCAGTAATAGCCAACCAGCTTCAAAAAGAACATGGTTAATTAGACAGGGTAAAGGAAAGGGCAATGACTATTATTACAAATGAGTCAAATGGAGACAGGCAGAACACAAAGAGAACATTGTGTACGTGTGTATATATATATATATATATATATATATATATATATATATATATATATATATATATATATATATATATATATATATATATATATATATATATATATATATATATATATATATATATATATATATTCGTAGATTTTCACTGGTGTAGGTATGCTGGTTTTGTTGTATTCGGGTTTTTTCCCGTGTAAGATTGAAATTGTCTTTGCAACGTTTCAGCAAGATCTCACCTGCCATCTTCAAGCTTGGGCTTTCCCATTTTAAGCCCAAGCTTGAAGATGGCAGGTAAGATCTTGCCGAAACGTTGCAAAGACAATTTCAAGCTTACACGGGAAAAGACCCGAATACAACAAAACCAGTATGTATGTATGTATGTATGTATTTATGTATGTATGTATGTATGTATGTGTCAGGCCTGTAATTATATTCTTTTTAGGATCTTTGGCCTGCCACACTTTCTTATAATTTTCTATGCTGTTTCAATAGTGTAGTAATTGGGAGGGGGGAATAGAAAGGAGTAGGATTGTAGAATGGATTGTTGACATTCTTTTGTAGAAGCCAAGGTCATCTTTTGTCTCAGCACCTCGACACCTGGCCGGAAGAAGATGGGTGTACATGCCAGCGTGGAAGATGATGATTGGAACATGTGATGGATTTGTGGGTGTGGGGAGAGATCATGAACTTTCAACTGGGGGAACTTACAGGATGTAAATTAGAGTTGAAATTTCCATAGCCATACTAACATGCCTGTGGAATAAATTGCACCATTAAGGATGTTTTGCCTTGGACAATGATTTATTTCTGCATGGTATTTAGAATCCTAACATTATTTCAACTCTCTACTTTAAAAATATTTCACTAGCTCCCTCCCCCTATCAAGGGGGAAGGGCTGGTGATGGAAGATCTGGTGATGGGGTCTCGGCATTCCCAATGCTGACCGGGACAGCGTAAATATCAGCGGAGAAATAATGAGAAGCTTTTGGTGATAAGAAGCTGAGTGCGGAACTTCAAAGGCAATGGAATGCTGTTTCCAGTTTAATTGCATCTGGAGGAATGCAGGAGGAGACGCGACAAGACGAAGGAAATCTCAGACGGACTTCTTCAGCAAAATTGTGAGTGCATGCTCCCCCTCCTTCCCCCCAGCTTGGAAACAAGGCTTGGAAAAAAAAACCCTAGAACAGAGGTTTGGGCTCCTTCCAGACGGCAATAAATGAAATGGCATATCACCCTGCAACTAGATGGGAGAGAGATTCCCTTTCAAAATGGGAATTTCAAAGGAGGCAGGAAGAAGGAATTTTTCCAGCATCTGTCACTTGCAAGCCACCACAAATGGGGCTGCAACCAGTAAATGAAGCAAATTGGGCAGTAAATTGGGCTTTCCTCCCAGGACTTGGATGGAAGAGATGCTACTTACAAACTCCTTTGCCATCAGCATGGGGAAATGCTCCAAGCCAGCAGAGGGCACCTACTTGGCCCATAACTCATCCAAGCCAGCAAAGGGCACCTACTTGGCCCATAACTCCTCCAAGCCAGCAGGAGGGTCCTTGGCACGTAAAACCCCCTAGCCAGCCATCATTGGTTGAGCTGCAACCTGTGAAGCAGGCAACCCGGGATGGGTCTTAACCCCAGGTCATGGATGGGAGGGATGCCAGTGGGCACCTGCCCTCCCTAAGCAGATGGCACCATGGCAGAAAGCTGGGCAGTGGCCAACCGAGGGATTGACCTCCCCACCGGTTCCAGTCTCCCCTGCAAAGCCCCAAAAGGTTCTTACCAGACCTTCCTACAGAGAAGAAATCTCCATGGAAGAAGGTATTATCAAAGGGAGGCCTGCGGGATGGATGGCGGGAAAATGTGTGCCTGCAAGGCCCCAAGTGGTTCTTACCCCACCTTCCTACAGAGTAGCAATCACCAACATGGAAGAAGGGATTACCAAAGCCAGGCCTGCAAGATGGGAAGCAGGACAAGGTGCATCTGCAATGCCCCAAAAGGTTCTTACTCCACCTTCCTACAGAGAAGCAATCTCCACCATGGAAGAAGGGTTTACCAAGGGGGCAGCTGCAAGTTGGAGAGCAAGGCAGTGTGATGAAACGGTTCCTGAGTTTAGAGATGTAACTAGGTTCCATTCCTCGTGGGGGCCAATTAAATGCCACCATTGTTGTCAACTTGGCCACAGAGCGTCAGAGTGCTTGGCTCCAGCCCCAATGCCACAAACGTGCGCACCAACCACCACGGCGGTAAAGAGAGGGTCCCAGATGCCACCACAGAAAAGTCATCTGGGCAAACGACCTCTGGAAGAGGATCCCCAGCTTAAGGTGAGGAAGTGTCCTACCAAGGGGGAGGCCTCGGAAGAGGAAAAGGGCAGACAATCACCGGAGGAGGATCCCCCACTTAAGGTGACAAAGAGTCCAACTAAGGGGGAGGCCTCAGAGGGGGAAAAGCCTAAACGACCTCTGGAAGAGGATCCCCAGCTTAAGGTGACAAAGAGTCCTACCAAGGGGGAGGCCTCGGAGGAGGGAATTGCCGAAGAACAAACGTGTGTACCAATTGCCACGGTGGTTAAGAGAGGGCCCCAGATACCCGCACAGAAAAGTCATCTGGGCCAACAGCCTCTGGAAGAGGATCTCCACCTTAAAGTGACAAAGTGTCCTACCAAGGGGGAGGCCTCGGAAGAGGAAAAGGGCAAACAATCTCCGGAGGAGGATCCCCAACTTAAGGTGACAAAGAGTCCAACTAAGGGGGAGGCCTCGGAGGGGGAAATGCCTAACCGACCTCTGGAAGAGGACCCACAACTTCAGGTGACGAAGAGTCCTACCAAGGGGGAGGCCTCGGAGGAGGAACAAGGCCAGCCGTGGATGATTGGATCCAAGAGCCCAGAACCTACAGCACCTGCAGCAGAGAGCCCGAAACGGCCATGGGAAGAGGTTGCAATGGACTTCATCATGGAACTCCCAGACAGCAGTGGGCATAAAGTAATTTGGACTGTTATCGATTTGTTTTCTAAGCAGGCACACTTCATTGCTTGCTCAGGATTGCCATCCGCAAACGAATTAGCGAAAATGTTTGTGAAACACATTTATCGCCTGCATGGAGTTCCCAAGAAGATCATTTCAGACCGCGGAGTCCAGTTCACAGCCAAGTTCTGGAGAGAGGTCCTGAGATCTATTGGGTCCACACAAGAACTGAGCTCAGAGGTTCGTCCCAGCATGAACGGTGCAGCAGAGGGAGCCAATGCGGTGGTGGAACAATACATCAGGTGTTTTGTGGACTATCAGCACAACAACTGGTCGGACTTGCTACCCTTCGCCGAAGTGGCGTACAACGATGCGATCCACAGCAGCAGAGGATTAGCGGGTTTCCAGATTACCAGTGGCATGGAAGTTATTACCATGCCTGAGTTGCCTAGAGAACCTCCTTCTTTCATGTCTTTGAGTGAATGGATGGACATGCTAAAGAAAGGATGGGAGAATACGAAGAAGGCTCTAGCAGTTGCAGCAGAAGCCTACCAGAAGCAAGATGATCAACGTCGCTCACTCCTAAACCCCTACCGTGTGGGGGACAATGTTTTTGTATCTACCAAATACATAAGATTAGAAATGCTTAGCAAGGAATTGGGTCCAAAATTTCTAGGTCCATTCCCAATAGTGAAGATAGTTAACTCAGTTACAGTTCAACTCAGCCTACCCAGAAGTCTAGGGGAAATTGACCCAGAATTTCATTGTAGCTTGTTGAAACCAGTAATTGGGTCTAACAGAAGAGCATCCACCCAAGCTCAATCTCCTCCTTTAGTGATGGAAGGGGAAACACAATCTGAGGTGGAAAAAATTGTAGATTTCAGGCTGAATAGGGGTTGCTTACAGTACTTAGTGCATTGGAAGGGTTACCCTTGGTCTGAAGCTAATTGGGTAAACAGTGGGAACCTAAAAGTGGAGAAGTTAGTAAAGCAATTCAATGGGAAGTTTCCCGAGAAGTCAAGGGGTTCCCCTGGGTGGAGAAGAGGTGGTTAATTTTGTTATGTTAACTTTTATGTTATTCTCTTTGCAGGAAATGTTTTTCTTTTGAGGAGAGGCCGCCTGTCAGCCCTGTAATTATATTCTTTTTAGGATCTTTGGCCTGCCACACTTTCTTAGAATTTTCTATGCTGTTTCAATAGTGTAGTAGTTGGGAGGGGGGAATAGAAAGGAGTAGGATTGTAGAATGGATTGTTGACATTCTTTTGTAGAAGCCAAGGTCATCTTTTGTCTCAGCACCTCGACACCTGGCCGGAAGAAGATGGGTGTACATGCCAGCGTGGAAGATAATGATTGGAACATGTGATGGATTTGTGGGTGTGGGGAGAGATCATGAACTTTCAACTGGGGGAACTTACAGGATGTAAATTAGAGTTGAAATTTCCATAGCCGTACTAACATGCCTGTGGAATAAATTGCACCATTAAGGATGTTTTGCCTTGGACAATGATTTATTTCTGCATGGTATTTAGAACCCTAACAGTATGTATGTGTGTGTGTGTGTGTGTGTGTGTGTGTGTGTGTGTGTGTGATCTTGGTTTAAGGAGAAATTTCAGATATGATCAAAAGTGGACATGATCAGCACTGGTCTGAATTCATCTTTGAGACTATTCAGTAGTGATAAGAACAGCAAAGCAATTCATCTCCATGTTTATTTGTATGGATTTTCTATGTGGATTCTCACCCAGTGGCCTTATTCTCTTATGGATAAATGTGTTCGTATCTATTCCAGTTTATAGTTTATGGAGATCTTCAATCATCCAGGTCATGGTTGTCCCAAAAGTGATGTTCAAAAGGAACTGGGCTGGACAAAACTGGACAAAAGTCCAGTTGCCTTTTGAACTATACCTTTGGGACATTCTGGTTTAAACATTGATTGGGCACAACTAAGGGAGATTAGCAAGCAGCATCCTGCATTTCAAGCAGAGGTTCTTTTCATCTTGTGGCAGCTTATGAAGTGTATAAAGCTTCCAGTATTATGAGCTCCCCTACTTCTTCACTAGATCCATGCTCCCCTACCTCTGCACTAGATCAAGGCTCCTTTAGGTGTGTATGGGATCTGTTAGAAGAACTCTATGATGACCCTGGGGAAATTTTGTAATGAACAGAAGCAAAACATTAGCTCAGCTGAGGGAAAAAAAGAAAGTGTTAAAAAGAAACTTAAAATTGCCCCAATTTAACCTTCTTTGTCTAAGAGGGAGAGAAGGGCAAATTATTTTTCAAGATTTTATTAAGACTGGAAACTACCCAGAGTTAGTTTCAATGTGGACAGCTGTGTATAAATGTTTTATAGATAGATAGCAGAGGTGATATTAAGCAGTTTCTGAATCTCATTTCTGGAGAGCCAATAGTGGAATATTTGAGTAGTTGGGAGAACCATTAAATACTACCTCTGACTGGCCCCACCCCCATCTATTCTCTGCCTCCCGAGTCCCAACTGATTAGGGATTTTGCAGTAGCCTTCCCCTGAAGTGGGGAGGGAATGGAGATTTTACAGTATCTTTCCCCTGCCACGCCCACCAAGCCACACCCAACAAGCCATGCCCACAGAACCAATAGTAAAAAATTTGAATCCCACCACTGATAAATGATAGGTAGGTAGGTAGGTAGGTAGGTAGGTAGGTAGGTAGGTAGGTATTATCTATATAAATAAAAATGTAGTGTTTGTTTGTTCAAAATCTCAAATCTCCGAAAATTCTTCACTGTTTACTTTGAAATTTTGACACAACGTTGCATTCGAATATCTGCATGTTGTTATATATGTATATTATATAGATGTCACACCTGTGACAGGTAAAAACATGTTTTTTGTAAAAACATGATTTTTTGAAAACCACCCCCATCTGCAGGACATAAAAGCAACACACTCTATACTAAATATTTCACAATTCCATTTCAATGCTTCTGATTGCATTGTTATATTGATTTTTCATACATTTCCATTAATTTTCATTTTGATTTAATTATTTCATGTGACATTGTGTTGGAATTCAGCTTTGTTGTTTACACAGCTGAATTCAATGAGCTTCAATCATTATCAACACTTCGTTGTAGATTTGTGCTTAGAAATTGCGAACAAAGTTCTCAATCAATTGGGAATGCCATCACTGAATCGATCTGCTGCTGCTTCGTTCGATGTAGAATTGCATCATGAACAAAATTACAACACAGGTGATCTTTTGTAGTATGTGCAATCAAATATTCCTAAGCTAACACTTGAGCAAAATGGCATTTATGATCAAATAATGCAAACTGTCAATAACGTGGTTGGAGAAATCTTCTTCTTAGATGCGCCAGGAGGAACTGGTAAAATGTTCCTAATTACATTGATTCTGGCAGCAATTCGATCCCAAAATGACATAGCCTTAGCTCTTGCGTCGTCGGGAATAGCTGCAACATTGCTACCAGGTGGAAGAACTAGTCATTCCACTTTGAAATTGCCATTGAATATGCAATTCATTGAAACTCCCACGTGCAACATTTCCAAATCATCCGGCTGGATGGGAAAAGTATTGCAGAAATGCAAACTTATTGTTTGGGATGAATGCACAGTGGCACACAAAAAATTGCTCAAGGCTCTTGATAGATCATTGCAAGATTTGCGAGGAAACATCACACCATTTGGAAACGCATTAATATTGCTTGCAGGAGATTTCAGGCAAACATTACCTGTAATTTCTCGATCGACACCAGTGGACGAAATAAATGCTTGCCTGAAATACTCTACTTTGTGGTGACACGTAAAGACATTAAAATGAACTACAAATATGCATGTCCAGCTGCAAAATGATCGATCAGCTGAGATATTCTCACATCAATTGCTGGAAATTGGAAACGGAAAAGTGCCGGTTGATCTGACCTCAGGACGAATTTCATTGCCTCATAACTTCTGCAATTTAGTGACATCAAAAGAAGAATTGGTTGAAAAAGTATTTCCCCATATTCAAACCAATTATAAGAATCACAATTGGCTGAGTGAACGAGCTATTCTTGTGGCCAAAAACAAAGACATCTATGAACTAACAATATTATTCAGTCTAACATTCAAAGTGAGGCAGTCACATACAAGTCCGTTGACACTGTTGTGGAAGCAGATGAAGTGGTTAATTATCCAACAGAATTTTTGAATTCACTCGATCTGCCAGGGATGCCACCGCACGTACTGCAATTGAAAATCAGCATGCCAATTAACATGCTGCGAAATATCAACCAGCCAAAACTTTGCAACAGCACACGGCTTGCAGTAAAAAAATTAATGACCAAGGTCGTAGAAGCAACAATCTTGACAGGACCTTTCAAAGGTGAAGATGTCCTCATTCCTCGCGTTCCTATGATTCCAACGGATATGCCATTTCAATTTAAGAGATTGCAATTCCCAATTCAATTGGCGTTTGCAATCACCATCAATAAAGTTCAGGGCCAATCTTTAGAATTGTGTGGTTTAGATCTAGACACAGATTGTTTCTCACATGGACAATTATATGTTGCGTGTTCTAGAGTTGGCAAACCAGACAATCTCTATATCTGCACACACAATGGAACAACCAAAAATACTATATACCCACAAGCATTGTGAAATTAAACATATTAGAAACTTACACTTTCTCTCTTTTTCTTTTCCATTTAACCAGACTGGGCCACAGCAATGCATGGCTGGGTACAGCTAGTAGCCTATATGAATGAAGTAGAAATCTAGTGTTTCTTAGGTTGTCTGTTTTCTGTTGTGATTTCCCTCAAAGGGCTGATAACTCTTACTAGGATATTGTGATTCTGGGTAGTAGATCCATTATTATGAACATATTTTCTCAATGTAATAGCATGTGGAAATGACCTTGGGAGACAGGAGGAAAAACCACAGACTAGACAGCTGTCATGCAAAAGGTATCTCAGCCCATAGGGGGAGAAAAGGGGGGGGGGTGAGTATGAGAATAATTTCAGGAGGGATTCTCCCTAGTTTTCAAGACAAGAAAAGGAAAAGAGGAGATAAATATTTTAATCTTTCAAAATTCTGTTAAAGTAACCTTACAATAAGTATATTGTTAGTACTCACACTATTATGTTACATTTATGTTTTACCGACAAAGAAATAAAGGGAGACTAGTATAGATCTATTTCAAGCTACTTAGCCTTCATCATTTAGCCATACCCTTCTGGGATTTGAACCTGGGAGAAAAAACGCTACCTTTTCTCCTACCAGGGAAAAAAACACTACTCAAAGTTATGTTTCTTGTTTGGACTACTTTGAAGGAAGAGCTAAGGATCCCATTCCTTGTGTAAATTTACTGGCAGATTACAGGGAAAGAAAAGGTAAAAATTATCTTGCTAAAACTCAACTTTCATGAAAGTTTTTTTTTCTTTGATTGGTTCTTCAGTGTTCCTGAAAACATGCACACATAGTTATTTAACATTAAAAAGCACCAAAAAGGAGATTGTAAATTAATATGGTGCTTACATCCCATTTACTGTATAGTATAGCTTTATGGTAATTGTAGATCATGTATACAATGAAATTGGTTTTAGCCAAACTGGTGCAATCCATGACAAAAAATACAAACAACATAAATAGTATAAAGATTAATCCCTACACAAATAATTAGGGAAAAGAAAAAAGAAAGAAAAAGAAAAATTAATAATATGTTTCTGCATGTGCGTGGAGTGATTGTAGTTGTATTTAAGAGTCTGAAAGCCTAAGGATAGAAACTATTTTCAAATCTATTTGTTTGGCTGGCTATGCTGCAATGTCTTCGGCACAATGGTAGAAATATGAAGAGACACTGACCAGGGTGTGAATCAGTGGTGAGTTCCTACTGGTTCACAGAGAGGGCATTTTGCTGTGCATGCGCAATTGACTGAAAACTGTTCTTCACATGTGCAGAAACATGCTGGTGATGGCAGAACAGACCAGGGGACTGGTTCGGGGATATGGCAGGCCTGGGTTGCTGCCAATTCCAGTGACCCAGGTGCCATGCCACTACCGGTTCGGTCGAACTGGTCTGAACCAGTAGGAACCCACAACTGGTGTGAATCATCCCTGAGTATCTTCCTTACTCTGATAAAGCAGCAAGACCTGCTTATCCCTTATGTACTATACACAGTGATGTGTGGTGAGGTTTATGGCTGATGAGGCACTGACACAGTGGTGGGTTTCAAATATTTTTAGACTTGTGGACTTCAACTCCCAGAATTCCACAGCCAGGCATGCTCAGTTCCGATTTAAAATGACAGCATTTGTTTCTCTCTCCCTTCCTCTCCCCCTCTCAAATACACACACACACGTTGGATTGGACTATCTCTCCTACCCCCTTCCCTCTCTCTCTCACTCTGAAACAAACACACACACACACACACAAAAGTTGGATTGGATATCTTTTCCAGTGGCTTGAAAGCAGCTCCTCTGCCATCCCGCCAATTCCCCTGCTGCCTTCCCCAAACACCTCCACCATTGCAAATGCAGCCTGCTGTTTGGGTGGGAAATGCCTGGAATGCAATAAAGCCCACCCACTCACCTCCTGCTGGTAGGCTGCGGTGAGAGGAGAGGCAGAGAAGCTGGAGGGGAGCCGATCTGAGCCTTCCAAAAGAAAGAGGCTGCGGGAAAGTGTGTGTGCTACAGCATGGCTCTTTGCCTGGCTTCAGTGGATGACTCTGCTTAACTGTTAAAAAAAGCCTCTAAAAAAGTGCCCTCTACTATGAGGCAGGAGAACTGTGTGCCTCAACTATGTCAGGAATTTTTAGGCTTTTTACCCTTGCTTAACTCTGCTCGAGTGATCATAAAACACCTAAAGTCAGACTAAAAAAAAATAGTTTGCCAAAAAAAAAAAGTTAAAGCACATTTTAAAACAAACAAATTATAGTGGCATTGCCCAAGTGGCTTAGATTCATAAACCAAGTTTGTGTTACATTAGGACCCTTTGTGTTCTCCAAGAAGATTTACAGAGATAGTTCCCATTAATATGATAATGTTGTAAGTTCCCCTTGCATCAGGATAAGAATATTGTGTACCCCAGTATCTCATAACTGATGCTATTTTGTTGCCTTGAACCTTTCTTTACAGCAGTACACAGAATGAAAAACAAGTCTTTTTTTCCTTATAGAATGTTAACAACTTACATTAATGCCAAATTTATAAGGTGGAATATTTATTAGAAGTACTGGGAGGGGGAGAGAGAAACTATGATAACTATATTAACAATGGGAAGGCTAATGTCCCTTATGTTTGGAAGCATTAGAAACAAAATTAATTTCTCACAAAGCAATTGCTATATCTTTGGATTAGATCTAAATTAATGAATATTTATCAACTCAGATATGTTTTTAATGTGGCCTTGTCATGTTGATTACATTTTTTTCCTACTAAAGCTGAAAATAAAACAGTAGAGAAGGCTACCATGGGAAAATATGTCATTTATATAGAACAAACTCAAAAGAAACAGAGAGAGAGTGGTTTAAGCACTATCCTTTTGTCGATGGATGGTGGCAGATATTTCCTTTTTTGAATGTTGGTGAGCTCAATATGTTGACATGTGAAGGAGAATAGAATAATGAATTACTTTTAGAGAAATCTATTAATTTTCAGGAATCAAAGAATGCCATTGTGATTATGAAATAAGAGGACAGAATATTCTGTTTTCTTTAACAATTACAAAAACTTTGCAATCAGCAACCCAAGAATGTTGCCAGATCCCAATTGGAATGATACTACTTCATTGCAGAGAAATTCACTACATCAGATGCAGTGACAAGATACTTAGAACAGTACTTAGAACAGGGGTATCAAACTCGCATCGTCAAAGTGGTGTCATATGACGTATCATTACTTTTTCCCCCTTTTCTAAAAGGGTGTGGGAATGGCCAGTGCGGGACACATCTAGCTCGTGGGCCATGAGTTTGGCAACCCTGACTTAGACCACTTTAGAAGAGGCTTGACAAATTTTATGCAACCTTTCCTCCCAAATTCACAGAAAATTAAACAATTGCTACTCTTGATGTCTGTTGCTTTCCTTAAATTGTGAACACCTAATTTGAATACAATGTTATAGAGTGCAACAATGGAGGAAAGCTTTTACCCTTAATGGATCTGCTTGGCCAATCTATAAGACAAAAAGCTAGACTAGATGTCTCAATGCGCATTTCCATTGTTCAGACATAATCTTCTTTGTTTATTTAAGAGGCTCTAACATTACAGTATGACCAAAAATGAGTTACTGAATGGATTTATGGAGAAGAACAATTCTTCTTAACAGCAACCGAGAAAAGAAACTTGGAAAAGATAACATTTTAATTATCATATAAATCTAACATGAGCTGAGTTTCAAAATTATGTTTCCAAAATTAGGTAATAACATGACAGATGATAACAGAAACATGTGCAAAAGTGATCCATACCAGACAAAAATGTTGACTTCACATATAATTTACATAAATAAGAAATTTATGAAGCATAAGAGATAGTAGGATATATCAAATAATATGCAAATGCTGCATATTTGACTCATTTGATGCTAAAAATCAGTAGGAAGAAGAATTAGAATTAATGCAATAAGTAATATTTTCAGCATTATAATGTCTAGCTAGAGGTAGAATGGAGTAGAAGAGAATGCAATCAAAATTATCAGAAAGTTGGAACTTTTATTATGAGCAAAAGATAAAACATTACAGACTTTTAAATATACATACATACAAATAAAAATAATATAAATATGGAAGGATATGACAGAGATGGAGGCTTTTAAAATGACTCAGTATGCAGCAGCTGGGGACAAAATATTTCTTTACAGAATCCAGAAGTGATTGTTGGAATTCTCCTCATTGCTCACTATTTTTTAAATTGCTATAGAAAGATCGTTGACAAATTTGTGGAAGATAAATTGTTGATCAATAGTTATTTGCCAAGATGAAAACTAAACAGGACTTCTTGAAACAGTAAATTAAAACCCAGTAGCAACCAGTCAGCAGCTGATTTCTCAGCTTTCTGAAAACATTTCTTTAGGCAGTGTGAGAACAAGATGCTTGTTCTCTTATTTCTTTAAAAAATATGTTTAGGATTTTACCCTCTGTGTTCAATTTTGCTATATAGAGGCAAAACCAATCCATGTGGTTTGTGTAGTCAATATGTGCTGTCAAATCTAATGCACAAATCTGTAGATACCACTGTTAAAGTCCCAGCTTAATTCAGAAATGGTTCTCTCTTCATGGTTTTGAGACCATATCGACTGCTATCTCTATCTTAGACCATTTTTTTCCCAGGAAAGTATCATTTTGGTTTGTATTGTCCAAAATAATTCCAAATTAAAGCTATAGTATAGCTTCTTCCAGACTAAGGTACTTCAATACTGTTGGAAGAAATGTCCATCTGGGTTCAGTTCCAAGTGGGGGTTGGAGAAGATACTGGATTCATGGAAGTTGCTTGGAAAGAAGGTTTATTGATGAACAGGATCACATGGCTTGAGATCCTGGGCAAAAAAGGAGAAAGATGCTGAGAGTGCCTGGGTTTTATGCCCTCTGTTGGGCTTTGAATTTGAGCTTGTGTTCTGATTGGTTGTCAGACTCCCATGGGGCCATGCTTGATTGAGTCCCAGGCTTGATTGACTCTTGCTGGGTGATAATGTAATGAAAGGGCTTTGGGCAATTCCTACTATGACTCTGCCTGAAGGTGGTAGATCTTTATTATGTAGAATAGACTGGTCCACACCCATTGACAAAGAGGGGGAGGATGAGTTTCTGCCTCCCTTTTAGGGGAAATATTCTGCCTTTTTAATATTTCCTAGAATATCACATTTTGCTAGGAGCCGGATGTCTGCTAACTTCCTACAATATTACGGTGATTTGGGATGATGGAATGATAAGGAAACTTCCTTTCCCTCCAAAATAAATAGAGGCATAACAATCCTTGTCCAAGCCTCAAGATTTATATAATTAATTTTAAGAATAGGCAGGAATGTTCTGTAAGGACACATTTCAGGACCAATTAGGATCTTCAGTACATATACTGGACCTCGAAACATACACTGATAAGATCTAATCTTAAATTTGATCTATTTTTCTGAATTCTTTTTAAAAAGAGCATTTATGTATCCTTTAGAAAAGTATAAAATCGCTACCGTTGTCCTTTTCAGAAGTAGGCCTCAGGCAGGAGAGAAATTCTGTTAATACATTATATAGTAATACAACATGAGTTTTAAAAATTCAAGCCATTTCCCTCCTCTTTCTCTTTCAGTTCATCTTAATATACTATTTTTTGTTTTTGTTCTTGTTCTGTTCTGTTTTGTTTTGTTTTAATGCTGTTGAAGAACTCACACTATGAAAACATTTCCTGCAGGTCATTATTTCCCATAAGCTAATTAGATATCCAGGTACGAGTAATGAATAAAAAAGTTTATAAGGCAAAATCCTACTAGTGAACAGGAATGTGAAGAGAGAATTCATCATGTTTTTCGGCTTGTGCAAAACAAATCAACTGGCAATTTTAAAAAGGAAGACATTTAGAACAAAAACAACAAGAAGAATATTAGATTATATTTTTAGGGCAAGTTCCATTTTCCCCCTGAAAAGTTGATTCTCTCTCTCCCCCTCTGTCTCTCTCGTTCTTTTTAAATCACACTGTATAAATATAAGAAGACAAATATTTCTTTAGACCAATGTCTGTAATTTTAAAGCCAAACCAAAGATTGCAGAGCGTCTACTTCTTCTTTGACCCTCTTCAATAAAAAATGAATGACTGGATGAAAGCTAGCTTGAGACCCAAGGAAGGGCTGCAGCCATTTGCCTCTGCTCCGGTTCATGGCAATATACTGAATATTTAAAATACCAAAATGTAACACTGTAACATGTAACCCTATCAAAGAAAGGGGTAACGAAGAAAGCCAATATAAAATTGAGGTCCAGCAAAGGATAAAACATTGCACTAACATTACAGCAAAGGTCCAAAACTGAACTGAATACCAAATATTTATTTTAAGGAGTGGGGTAAAAGAACACAAAAGCAGCCAAGTTACTTCCTTAGGATACCATAGTGTCTTATTCTTGGAGATATTTTTTTCTTTTATTTATTACATCTCTCTCGTGCGCTTTTCATCCAGGAATCAAGGCAGAATACATGATTCTCTTTTCAGGTTTCCTTCCATTTTGCCTTCAAATCTTCCACTCAACCCAATAAATAATAGTGATATATCAAGTTACCAAAACATGGAGTTTGGTGTCATTTGAACAGGATTTGAGTATGAGTCTTCCTGGTCATGAGCTACCAGATCTAGACTGCCAAGAAATCCAGACAAGCCCTCATTGACATTAAAGAGATGCAGAATTGGTTGTTTTTTCCTGACTAGATCTGAGAGTTTTAGTCCAGAAGAATTGTACCCTACCAGGTGTTATTTTGAGGTAGCTTAAAAAGATCCTTGAAAAGGGAACTGGAGGTTAAAACATATGAAGAACAGTTACAGGAACTGGGCATGCCTAGTTTAGTGAAGAGAAAGACCAAAGGAGACATGATAGCAGTGATCCAATACTTGAGGGGGTGTCACAGAAAGGAGGGAGTCAACTTATTTTCCAAAGCACCTGAAGGCCAGACAAAGAATAATGGATGGAAAGTGATCAAGGAGATACTCAACTTAGAAATGAGGAGACATTCTCTGACAGTGAAGATGATCAACCAATGGAACGGCTTGCCTTCAAAAGTTATGGGAGCTTCACAGGAAGCTTTCACAAGAACAGGCTGGACTGCCATCTCTCAGAAATGGTGTAGAGTCTCCTGCTTAGGTGGGGTGTGTGTGGACTAGACAACCTACAAAGTCACTTCCAACTCTGTTATTCTATTCAATTCCTTATTCTCCCTTTTTTTCAAGACTTGAACTTCTGAGCAATGGTTGAAAAGGAAATTCTTAAAGTTAATACCAGCATATAAACAGAGATGTGTGTGTTCATTTTCTGAGAAGACAAGGTAGAGAAAATAAAGAGTAGCAACAAGCATATTCATATATAGACGCAAACCTGAATACATTCCAATCAACCAACAAAACAGAAGAAAATGAATGTCTTAAACCAAATGCAAGATGGATATTTAAATTACTGTTTTTGCAGCCTATGAAAAATAGTCTAATTGTATAATGATTCCCACTGCTTTTCATTCACTGTCCTTTGTCATGACCTGCATTTTGGGTAATGAATGTTGCTACACAATGATGCAGGAGATACTGACGTAGGTTCCTGCTTTGTTTGCTTTGTTTCTGTCGGTGAGGTTTTCTTCTTAAAAACTAAATGAAATGGATCATTTTTAAGGGAAAAAAAATCCCTTAATAAAATGTGAAAATGAGAGCAATCTACTTGTTTTGGAGGCATATGGTAAAAGAACTGATTACTGGTAGGCGTAAATGAGCAAGGTACATAATCAATATTCTATTAAGGGCAATGGAAGATTTCCATGCACTTTTCATGTTTTAAGAAATAAGAAGCTGGAGGAAGCCAGTTTTAAAACTAATGGTGAAAATAATTAAGCCGCAATGCACAGTTCATTGTCACCCAGGACTGGGAATCTGAAACAATTTTAATCAGACATTGTAAATTGTTAAATCCTTTATAAAGGTAAGAGAAGCTTCTCGGATATGTTAAAGACAGGTCTCAACATTCACCAAAAAATGAAAGAGAAGGTAAAAGAAGAAACACCTGATTATTGAGGTCAGCTTGTTTGTTCAGATGGACAAAATGAAATAACTCATTAGTTATCTACAGTATATTAGCCCATGATGAGTCACCTACTGCAGGGATTTAAAATTGTGAAAGAGGGCAAAGAGAAACCCAGCCATTTTTTTTCTTTTTGCTTTTATCTTAACAAATGTGTCTCATTTAGATATAGGAACATGTTGTAGCTTGTTTTCTAAAGTGGCAAGAAGTACATTCTGGTAATTTAGTGTTAAGAGAAAGTGACACAGAAGCAGGGATTCATTGTGGAGTCCTTGGTGCAGGAATTTGTTTTTATTTTCTCCCTCCAATACAGCCAAGAAAGTGGGATTTAAATGCAGAGTTTTACACTGAAACAAGCCAAACTGTACTTAATTGTAACTGCAATGTGGTTTCTCTGAATAAGCCATCTTTGAACTATGGCTTCTTCCTAGATATGACACGGTTAACATATATCAGAGTTCCTGGTATCCACAGATCGATGAACTATTTGTTATTTGAATTATGAGACTTCTAATCCAAATGGGGGAAGGCTAATTTAAACTGAATGTTTTACATCTCCCAACCCCTCTTGATCTCCAGATATCTTGCAGGAAAAAAAATGCCTTGACTTAGTCACATTCTGTGTCTCTTAGACACAGATTAAGCTAATAAATCCTTCAATTTCTACAAAGACTGAATTACCAAAAGGACCTTGTTCAGGTCAGGGGCCAGAAAGTCTCATACTCTTGACTTCTGAATTCTGTGGATTTGGGGTTCTTGGGTATTGGCAAAACAAGAAGAAAAAGAGAAGAAAAAGAGGAAGCTGCTGCAACTGATAAACTGGGGAGGCAGCAAGCAATTAGGACAATGGCAAGGGGGTTAGTTTACATTTATAAGGT
Organism: Natrix helvetica; assembly: GCF_964273705.1. Classification (NCBI taxonomy): domain Eukaryota; kingdom Metazoa; phylum Chordata; class Lepidosauria; order Squamata; family Natricidae; genus Natrix; species Natrix helvetica. Next base: position 178,853,650 of record NC_138552.1, read on the forward strand.
CATCTCTGCTGCATTGGGGTGAGGGTACTTTGTACGTGGTGAAAGTCTTGCTCTCCAGCATTGCAGACAATCTTTACAAGTGAAAAGGTTGTTGCCATACACAACTGTTGTGACCCATTGGCTGTCAGCAGAGCTTGCTGCAGAGTCAGAGGAGAAGGAGCTGGCCTGGGCCAGCTTCAGAGCCTTTGGAAGGCTCTGATAATGAAACAGCATCAGAGACAGATGCAGAGCCTTCCATCCTCCCCCAGGTGGAGACGCAGCTGTCTTTGGGACCTGAGCTGAGTGAGAGGGGAAAAACAGATGGGGCCCATCCCAGATGCGCGTATGCACAGAGAGGAAAGGAGAGGAGAGCAAAGGAAAACAATAAGCTGGCTCTCAGGGAGAGGCAGAAACAGATGATAGCCAGGCCCTCTTTGGCTTGGAAATAAATATGAGGGGATTAGGAGTGGCTGGTTGTCACAGACAACCATTCATTTCTAGTATGCAGCAAGTAATTCAGATTTCTTGGCTAAACCCAAGGTTTGCTTTACTCATGAATAAACAACTTATCACTACTTGTGAAGGCTGGATCAGAACATCAACAGCCTTGGGATGTATAATTTAAAGGGGAGAATATGAGAAATATTTGCTTACCAGACCAAAGGAGTTAGTAGGAAGCTCTCTGATACCCAGCATCTATTGCAAAGTTCCAGTTATACCTGAAAACATTTCTACTAATTTAAAGCCAAGGATAGGAGAGGAGGGATTATATAAAGCTAAGCTTCTGCAAAACAGCAATTCTCAAAATGATTTATGACCAAATCTGTATTTTATTTCATTAGCTAAAATGATGCATATGCTTAATTATTTCACTAAATAGAATTCCAAATTCTCCAGACACACAGACCAAGAGATAAACTCTGTGAAGCAGTTATAATACCATGTACAGGCTTCCCCCCACCCCTTATAAATTGGGATTTCAGAAAACAAGGAAAATGAGTTTCAGAGGAAATGCCAAAACATCTGAGGCAGATGTTCAGTGCAACCCAAATCTGGAAACTTGTTTGAGCTTTCCAAATTTAGTCAAAACAAAATTTCACCTCTGGTCAATAATTTATAGCATGGATATCCCCTGGCCTGCTCACCCCCCTACCCCATTTCCATAACCATTTCAATTTTCCATTTCTTTCCTTAATTGGCAGAAATATCCCAGCAGAGCATAGATCACCAACCTTTCTACCCTTTCTCTGTCCAATGCCTCCCTTTAGCCATGAAATGTCCCACCTTCTTGCACATTCTTTCTAGCAGTGTCCCTTCCCTTCCCATCCCTGCCTCCTCCCCCCAAGCTACTACTACTTTTCCTAAACCATTTCTGATTTAGCCCCACATGGATTTCAACCCCTAGAGCAGATTGGGGGAAACCAAGAATTCAATGCATTTAATGGTTTTGCATTGAATGTTTTGCCTATATCAAATATAAGCATTGCATGAAGCTTTTTGTTGTAAATAGACACTAAATATTTGAATGTCCCATTATTGCTGGGTATACGGAGTGGCCCAGAAATGGGCAGCTAAGACTGAGTGCCCTGTCCTTTGATATTGTCAGCCCGCTTTCTTTAACTAGGAGAAACTGATGGAGATTGTGCAAGGGGAAAAAAAAGTTCCGAAGGCAAACTTCCAACGAAACGATCCAAATGGAAATACAATTTCTGGCCGTGTTCATCAGTGCTTGTTTACTTTGGTGTTTTTTTTTTTAAGGATTTGGTCTCTTTAAAGAGACACTTTAATTTTTTGTATTTTGAAAGCTTAAATTTGCATATATAGCAGTCAACAGAGTCATCTCCTGAAAAGTCTGAAAGACAGAACGTTTCAAAACTCCTCTTTGAATTTTGAAAAGAAGCATCTCGTTGGAATCGTCCCAATTTAGCTTGCATTTTTAATGACCCAAAGAAAAAAGGCTTCCTTTTGTTTTCTTTTTGATGAGATGAAAGGAAAGGAGATTTAGAGGAGAAGAACTGGGGGGAGGGATGCCTGTCTAAAATCCTTTCTCCCAGGTGTTGAATCTGCAGCCAGCAGGAGGCGTTTTTGGCTTCCAAACGCTTGCAATGGACAAGGGCTGTTTATTTGATCAGCCGCGGACCTCCATTGTTTGTAATCCTTTCAAAATTAATGCTTGATCCAGAAGACTGGCTTGAATTCCTGACCAATGTACCGTCTCTGTAGAAGCAAAATATACTCTGATGATCCTCCTGTTAACACGGTAAAAACAGAAGCCTCTAACAGAAGATAATTCTAAGTTGTGGAATTCTAGCAGGCACACACACAAAAAGTCAATCGAAAGATGCATTAAAACACTCTTATGCTTGCTCTTTTTCTCTCCCCTCCCCCCTTATCTTCTCACTGGGATTTGTTGAAAGTAGGTAAATTAGATGCTGTTGTGGTTGGTCGCCCAGCTAGCCATATATGTGGACTGGCATTTTTGTCCATCTATTAAGCCATCCAAACAATCTGGAATAGGCACATGCTGTTGTTTGACAGCGTTAAAGGTAGCTTTTGCAGCAGGCTTGAGCACCTGGATTTGGAAGCAGGCTGAGGCCTGCAAGCTGCAACAGCCCCATGTGTGCCGGTAGCTTCTGCAGCCAGATTTAGGCTTCCTTCATTGGCTGAGTTGGGAGCAAGCCAAGGACTGCAAGCTGCAACAGCCACACAAGTACCAGCAACTTGTGTAGTCAGCTTTAGGCTCCTCTAGGTGGCTGACTGGCTGGCTGGGAATCATGCCTAAAGCCTGTGGGAAAGTGATGGCATGGGGGGGACCTGACCTTAGGACCAGCCCTAAGGCCTGCGGGGACCGGAGTAGTGGGAAGCGGAGCACAGTGTGCTTCAGGGAATGAAGAGGGAGGCCCAGCACAGGCAAGCCTTACCCATATGCTACTGAATGATCTATCTCACAGGTGTCAAACGATTGTGTCATGTGATATCACACGATGTATCACAATGTTTTTGCCTTTGTGGAGCTGGGGTGGGTGTGGCCTGCATGTGATGCATCTGGCCTGTGGGCCACCAGTTTGACAACCCTGACCTATCGGATAATATCCTCCTAGGAAGGCCTCACTTAATGATCTCCGATGTATCACTTAATGACCAGCAGAACTTGCAACCATCATGGAAAATCTGTCCACAGCTTTTACTTCAGCTTGAGGCCAGACCATTATTCCCGCTGTATATCTAATGATGGAATTACCTAAGCATTAGATGATATCACTGCCAGTCATCAGATATCCTTCCAGTATAGTGAACTGGTCAAAGAAGAAAATGGAAGTTGCCAATGTGAAGACCTGGAAGCTTTTCACAATGTATAGAGGTTTCTACTCCAAGTCCAATACGCAGAGATTGTACACCAGGTGGAAATAGGGCACTGTCAAAGCCACTGTCCTGGATGAAACTTAGAACATTAAGCAGTAATAGTAGTAAGATCAATAACATGGCACTCAAAGATGAGCCGCTGAGAAAATGCCTGAGGCAGCAGAAGATATGGGCAAAAGATCAAACAGAGGAAATGTTGTGGCAAGACAAGAAGCTGTATGACATGAACCATCAACAAATAGCTGAGGAAAGGCATTGAGAAACTCTACTTTCCAGTGATTGGAAAGGGCTGGACTAAAAGACTGTAGTGAGGAACTGAACATAGCAGAACAAGAACAGGTCACCAGTTCCATAGAAGAAGGGGTCTATTGCATTAGATAGCACCCAAGGTTCAGATTATTTAGAGAGGCCCCAAAGACAGTCCAACACAAAGATAGGGTGTAAGGTGCAAAAAGGGAGAGCATAGAGTGAATGACACAACCAAGTTGCTGGTATGGTGACAGGAACATATGCACAGGGCATGAGTTAGAATCTTCTAAGTCCAGAAGAGACATTCCACCGAAGGTCATGGAGAATAACAGGACCAAGGTTGTGAGACTTCCAGATAAGATGGACAGGTAGGTACTGGCCAATCAACCAAACATTGTGTTAGTAGTCAAGGACCATAAGACAGTGATGATGGTAGACGTAGTTCTAAAAATGACAGCAACATCAGGAAGAAGGAATATAAAAGCAGGGTCTGAAGAGGATGTGGAAAGTAATGGCCAAAGTGGTCCCAGCAGTGGTAGAGGCACTTGGGGTTGTGACTCCTTAGGTGGAAGAATGGCTCCAACAGATTCCAGGAACAATATCTGAACTCTCTATCCAGAAAACTGCAGTGGTAGGAACACCTAAATCACTGCGCAGAACCCTCAGCATCCTAGGACAGTGTGTGTATGTATGTGTGCATGCATGCACACACAAACAAACACCCATACAGCAGTGGTGGGTTTCAGACAGTGCTCCTCCTATGGCCCATGTAGGCTCCCAGGAGGCTGCAGGGAGGTCTACTATACCCAAAACAGGGCACGGAGAGTGCACACATATGCATGGGGGTGGGGGGGTCACGTGGGGGCTGCACATGCATGCACAGGGGGTGGGGCATGGGGGGCATGCAATCATTGCATTATGGGTGCATGTGCACAGGCATACAGTTGTGCATGCACTTTCAGCATGCAATGACAAAAAGGTTAGCCATCGCTGAGCTAGGCTGAGAATGGTGATGTGTAATATTCTGATTAGAAATAAGGCAAGGTTACTTCAGGTTTCATATGGTCGCTTTTTGTCACCCAGCTGAATGCTTTTTGGAAGCCATGCCTTTTCCTGCAGTTGCACAATAGCCTCCCAGATATCTTAGGTTGTCTCTATAGAAGTTATTTTCTTTTAGATTATTTTATAATATTTCATTCCTACTATTTAATACTACAGCATTGATGCTATAACTATTTTGGATCATGCTTTGATGAAATGATGAGCCTCATTTGAGAATAATCTACATATATTTCTCAAATGGTCTTTAAACGTATCTGTTGAATGAAAATGATTTTATTCAGCAAACGGAACAGGTGACACTGCAGTTTGACAGGGACTCAATTTCATCATGTCAGCTATGTGATAATACTTTGTCATAGGCTGTGATATTCTGACAAAAAGGAGCAAAGATTAAACTTAAAATTCCAGAGGTTAATGAACTGTTAATCTTTCAAGAATCCTACCCTCCTCTTGAATAAGGCAAACCTTTGATCTCTGCAAAATATGAATTTAACTTGTAATGCTAAGCAACAATAGTGGGAAAATAAAAACACGTCTAGCATGCTACTGACTTTTAAACTTAAACAAATGAAGCAATGTAATACCATGATTTTATATTTAGTATATAATGTATGAAAAATTTCAATCAATTAATATTTTCAATTTTTTTTAATCCTTATGGTACTGTTGCACTCTCTCATCAATATATGGGCTAAATTGTTCTTTACAGAATAAGAATATAAGTCCAAAACCGATCGTCCACCTCCACCATCTTCCTATACCACCACTGCTTGAGATAGGTACCTGCTTCCTTTAGCTCAGCAGCTGAATGATCTTTACAACTAGGGCAACACTACTGAAATGTTGATAGAACTGTATATAGTCCACTTAGCATCGTTTCTGGTGTTTTTCCACCCTTCTGTCCCAGAAACATGGACACACTTCACAGCTTAGCAAGGTTGGGGAAGAGGGAACAAGAAACTGTACTCAGTTATCTCCTATACAAATCTACCATAAGACTACATTATTACGTTTACTTTACCACATTCTCTTTCTCTTTGAGAAATTGTGGCTATAATTATTGTATTTTTCAGAGTATAAGGCGCACCTTTTTCCCTCAAAAAAGAGGCTGAAAATCTGGGTGCGTCTTATACACTGAATACAGCATTTTTTTGCCTCCCGAAACCCTGCCCCCTTCACCAAAATGGCCGTGCATAGCCTTTAGGAGCCTTGCAGAGTGCTCCTGGGGGCTGGGGAGGGCAGAAATGAGCAAAAAACGGGCCATCCCCCCCCCCAGTTATCTATAGTATTCTCAGGAGTCTTCTCCAATACTAAACTTCAAGGGTATTGGTATTCTTTGCACCTTGCTTCTTCAACATCTCTATGGATAGAGACGATGGAATGGTCTTGAAAAACAGGAAGAAGAAATTCTACTAAGGGTTTAAGTCTGGTTCAAGAAAGTAACTTGAGAAAACATCTCAGACAAAACTGTCCTTAGTTCACACAAAGATAAAGGAAGGGAAGAGAAACACATTGAGACTTCAGAACATGTTACATAGCTGTAATCACTAACACTGATTTACATGGCCTTGTTTTTTAGTGCTGACAAATCCAACTTTCATTTCCATAGAATGTAACAGTGAAAACTATTTCCTGTGTGATTCAGATTTTTACACATCACAATGCTTGCTTCTTTCTTCACTATTGATCAATTCTAAAAGAAAATATTCACTTTCAATATCTTCAGCCAGTGTGTTTTATTATGTTCGATCTAGACTGTGGCTTCCTACCTAGTGTATAGGTTTTTCATGAGGACAATGAGATGCTGTGAGATCCTCATTTTCATTGCTTGACATGGCCAACACAAGGCCTTTCTGTAAACAATGAAACTCATGTTAACTTATTCTAGTATTTTTAGCTATCAGATTGCCCAACATGTACCAGCAATAATGTCTCTTGCTCCTTGTACTTTTCTAAAATGCCAGCTTGACTATCTGGGATCTCCCTTTCTATGTAGGTCTCTAACCTATGTTAGATGACTATAAACCTAATTTAGCTAACATGTTTATTTATTTATGTATTGAATTTATATTGCCACCTATTCACCCATGGCAACTCAAGGAAGCTTGCAGAATATAAAACCACATTTAGAACAACAAAAACTAACAAAAATAATCAAATAAATTAATCTAGTACAATATAACAAAATCACCTCCACTTCCCACCTTCCAGCCCAGCGACAGCAGATCACACAAGCCATTTAATGGGCTTCATCCTGCTCTGGGTTCCCCAGGCCCGCTGGCCTTCTGGAAGAGTATTAGAGTGGGGACCATTCTAATCTCTGGGGCAATGATGTTCCAGAGAGAGGGAGCCACCACACAGATATTGTATGATAGTTTGCATATTTGTTAGGTATTTTATTTGGTCTTGGCACATATGCTGACTTCTTCCAGGTTGGGTGGCCATTGTATCTTTTTTCAGACACAGTGGCTAAAACAGCATGATCAGAACTTTTACTGATTGTTCTTTCATTGCTTCCCATATTTCTGTAGCCTTCTGGTCTGGTAAATGACAGAACCATTGACTAACTTCTCTTTCTAGTACAAAAGATCCTAGTACATAGGGAATATTTTCTAAGGTGTCTTGGATGCTGACTCCTTAGTGTGCAGGATTTCTGTATAATCCTTCCATCCTTGCTTGATCTTTTATCAATAAAGAAACTATTAGGTTGGCAGAAAGTGTAATTTCTTTCTTCTGCTTTTGTTCTCTAAGTTGCTTTCCTTTATATTATGTCCAAATTTAGCATTCCAGTCTCCAGCCCCAAACACCGCATCTTGCTTGCATGTTCTGACTGTGTCATACTTTGTCAAATATTACGGTCAAGTTCAATATCTACATCAATAGATAGAGCATTAACTTGTGTAATTGCCAAAGGAATCCATTGTCTGTGGAGCTGTATTAGTACTCAATTCTTCCTTAGTAGCATACCGAGCACCATTCAAAGTGAGGGGTTCTTTATCAAGTGAATTGCTTTATCTTGTTTGGCTTTCTTTGTAAAATAGAGGTGTGATTTATCATTACTTCATCTCATGCAATATGAAATTATGCCTTTGTCATTGTCACTAAACTGACCATCCACCTCCACCACCTTCCTACTCTTACTGCTCGAGATAGGTGCTTGCTTCCTTTAAATGAACAGTTGGGATGATCTTCACAACTAGGGTAACTCTGCTGAAGCGTATATTGTCCACTTAGTATACACTTCTGGCATTTTCCCACCCATCTCTCCCAGGAACATGGACTCCATAATAACACAGGTTGGGGAGGAGGAAACAAAAAACTACTCCGTTATCTCCTCTCTTTTTTTTATTGCTATACATGTGAAAATGTTTTAAAATAGATTATTACTCCTTAGTTTCAGTGAGGTAAATACTACCTAAGTAAAACATGAGTCTTGCCCTCTTTTCAGTTACAGATATGTTTCTTTGATAAAGTGGAAATTAAGATTTTAACAGTTACTTCAACACTACACTATGTCATAAATAAAATCTATAACACAGATTCTCAGTGATTGTTCAACCATCAGAGGCTAAATTTAGATATCATGATAATATTAATTTTTTAGCTGGTACAGTTGCTTTCAGACAAAACAGGCAGAATCCATCAGTTTACTTTAAAAAAAACCATTGAGCTTTTGATAGTTTTTGAGATGCTGCTGAAGTGCACACCAATGTTTTCCCATAAGTTTATAGCCTGGACTGAATATTCATTAACTCATTATTGCATGCTATTATCAAGAATTATCAAATATGTGGTTAATACCATATCACGGTTTTATCAAGGTTGTCATCTTTCTTTCTATTTTAACCTGATTTTAACATTTCTTGTCTGTACGGTTAACAACTCTGAAAACACTACAAATACTACCATAGGAACGCTAGCATATAACATTCTGTTATACATTATTGTTACGTTATGGTTCATTGTTAAAGCAGAAACGTCATTTCCTAATTCCATTGCTATTGGAATGTGTAATCCCGTCTTGCTGTTTTCTAAGTGAATGTGCAGGGTTTGGGGTTTTAGGTTGGAATTTTTTCAGGAGGAGAGGGCTCCTCTTGGTATAAGGTTTTCTAGGAAGCATTCTGAACTGCCAAACGTGAATTTATCTGTGTTTTTAACACAGTAAAGGAAGACAATTGGGTTAACATTTGGGTTAAGATAATTTAATATTGGCTTATATTTTAAACAGGAATATGAAACAATTTTATATCTGAAGTGAAGAAGATACTTTGGAGGCAGTGTAAACATCCCATTGTATCTCTTGGATCAGGTCATCAGCTCCTTAATTAAAACATATATTTACTGGGGGTCCCTCAGTGAGAGCCAAAGAACAGGTGTGACTTCTTAATGTAAGTGCCAATATTGACAACGTTGAATAAGGCTTCGATGTGCTTGCCTTCTTGGAGAATTTAGATATGAATGTATCTACTTGCATAGGTTATACTTTAGGAATGAAATGTACAAAACTGTTTTTTTTTTTTTGTGATTTTAATATCATTCACTGCTGGTTAAAAAAAAAATCACATTTTGCTTGATTGGACCCAGCATTTCAGCTCTCTCAAGTCATCAAGAAGTGGATCTTTCATACGTAGGGGATGCCCCAAAATATTACATAAAATCATAATGACAAATTTATACATTAAATGTGCTAAAATGATTACTGATATATATGGCCTATCAATATTTACATTTGTTTTTATGTTTTTTTTTTACAAGAAAGGGCAAGGAAGCCAAAATTAAATCAAGGTGATAAATTTTAGAAAATTTGCTTTCTTCAATAGAATTTATCTCCTCCTCTTCTTTCTCCTCCTCCTCCTCCTCCTCATATCAGTTATACTTTCTGTGTGCTATTTTTTGTCAATTAATTTGATACTATGAAACAAAGCTGGTCCTTTATATTTTATGCTTGGGATTAACCATATTTCTGATAACAGTTTTTTTCATAGAATAAAAAACCAAACAAAAAGGAAGAAAAATCAGAAAGAGCAAATTTTACAATTATCCTTGCATGATTCCCAACTCAAGAATAAGAGCTTTCCTCTCTTCTTTTCTTGTTATGCAATTGTTTAACTCTGGACAGCCAAATCAGGGAAATGAGAAGTAATAATAATCCATATTTCCTATTTTGTTGAATTTGGCAGTGTACAATAAGCACATTTGTATTTTCTCTTGCATGGTGAGATGCATTTTACACAGAGGAAATCTTCAAAGGTCTGGGATCATTTGGATTCTGGCTGGGTTGTACCCTTGAGAGTAGTCAGTATGTCGGGGAAGCAGGTGCAGAGTCATTCAAAGATAACATGGAAGCAGAGTCAGATTTGGCAATAAGGAGGAAAGTGTTTGCAATTCCAAATGGCAGACACCATTTCAGTCCAACTTCCAATGCAACTTTAAATTGCCTTGAAGTATAGCTGGGCTAAAACTCTTTAATATTTCTTCCTGACATAAAAGTCACTCAAATATGAGGAAATTTTTTTCTTTCTTTGTAAACAAGAATGTGTCTGGACAGAATACAAAACCACAAATTTCATTAAGTCACATTGCTTTTTCATTCACTCAACAGAGTCCCACTTAGCAAAGGTATTGTAGTAATTAGACTGGTTCTACTAGCTGAATCAAGGACAAGTTGGCTATTATTCACAAAACTGAATACTCCTTGTAGTTTTCATGGAAAAAGTTAGTGAGCTTCACAATGAAGGGCTAAAAACGAAATTGCTTTTGACTTCAGGCACTGATGTAACCTAGAAATAAGCTTTCTCATCAGCTCTTTGAAACTTCTAAGAATGGAAACACATAATTGTTCAATATGGATACACTGATTTCTTGGACAATGATAGAATCAGATAGGGATTGGAGGGTTTTTTTTCCAGGAAAGCAATAAACAAATCTATCAATAGGTCAAAACAGAAGAAGCACCCTATTTTAGTAGTCTAAGATGATCAAGAGGAATACTAACAAACTGATGTTTTGGTGTGTAGGTGGTAAAATTATGCCTTTCTTGAGTAATGGAATCAGTTTTCATTGGACAATGCAAATGAAAGAACAAGATGAAAAATCATATGCTTTGAAATAAAGAAGTTACCTCCTCTCCACCTTAATGTCTTGTGTTTTAGGAAAAAAAGCTGAAAGAGAAAGGAAATAGAATGTATAAGGTTGCAAGTGGTGATAAATGTCCAGTTGAATCTAATTCTTGATGACATAAATATTTCTCCACCATCGGAGGCTGCCCTGAACCAACTATGGCATTGCAATTGACTTTCCGAGACCTTAAATTTGCATTCTGTCTCTCAAATAGAAAGGTACATTATTTAAATACTAAGCTGTCATGAAGCTATCATGAGGAAAAAGGAGTTTATTTATGCTATCAAGAAAGGTCACCATGACATCGCTGATGGGGAAAATATGGATGCAGAAGTTTGTCAATTGGTTGATTTGTTTTATAAAAAGTAAACACTTGGTGCTGCATAACTGTCTTCATTTAATTAGCTTGTCAAAAGATTTTGACAAAGACCACAAGTGGATTACTGTGCAAACCTGAATGGCAGATTACCTCTATTGAATCATTTATCGTCCTTCAGTGCTTTTAATAGAACTGATCTAATCAAACCACTTCCATTCTCTTATCAAATGTTATGCTTTCCTTTTGTTTGTATGGGTTGCTAGCCAGTTTTTCGGAAGCCCTCTTCTTTCTTACCCTCTTTGATGTAATAGAACTATAATCGAATACCCTCTTTAGATAGCAACTGATACCCCTTCTTGGATTTTGATTCTTATCTATTTATCAGAGACAGTAATGATTCTCTTTGATTCAGAGAGATGTTTTTCCCTCCCATCCTCGCTTTCTCTGATCAGCAACGATTTATATATTACACATGATATCATTCATTCCCACACTTAGATTTATCTTGGGAAAAAACATACCACACACAATACATCTTCTACAAACACAAACAACACTTTTTTTTGTTTTCACCCTGCCAAAATTAATGCAGAGGAAAAACTTGTCTTGGACGAAGGACACTGTTTTTTATTTCATTATGTTTTCACATTTTCTCAGCTATGGGTTCACTATAAGTTGTTTCAGCTTACCAGTTAAGCAACAAAATAAAGGTTTTCCAAAAGGTGCCAGATTTCCATAGATTTGTCCTGATTTAAGCATCATTTTAGAGCATTCCCTAGAATATGTTCTTTTTGGCTAACAAAGTTTCTCTTCTAATATAGAGCATTGCTATGCATCCTTTTTCTCAACCAGTTTTATTTTTGTGCCTATTTTCTCATCATATATATGTTTCTGTATACAGTTTTGTGCTAGAAATGGCATCTGCCCACCCAAAAAAAAAAAAATCACTTTTTTTTCCTATCTACACAGAATCCACATTCCCCACCTACTTCCAAATCTACTGTAGAAGAATTAAGAGAAGGTACCCATAGAAGACTGTTAGAGGGGGTCAAATTGTACAAATGGAACTCTGATCACATACTGTTGAATAACCAAGTTATTTAATGATAAAAATTAGGCATCTTTAGTTGGCTTTTTATAGCAGCATTCAAAGTTATGTGATTTTTGTTTCTTCTATTCATTATGTTGTCAGTGTGTATGTGCTCAAAGTTTGCTCCTTGTAACTTTCCTCCACCATTCCCCAGACACAACTAGCATGTTGAGGACACCTAAAGAGTTGAGAGGGAGTCAGGAAATGATTCCTCTGAATTGCTCTTCTAATAGCATCCCTTGAATCAGCAGATCTACCCACTGTATTTCTTCATTGGGGTCTATTATAATTTCCCTACACATTTATTCTATTACTTTCACATTAACTGTGAATGCTTAAGTATAGGTCACAGCCTACATTATACAATTGGATAATCAGGAATGGAACTATATGAAAATTATAACAGAGAAGACGTAGAATGGGAAAGAAAAGAATGCATATTATTTGTGGGGTAAGGAGTTCTGTCATTTGTTCTTAACGGCATAATATACATCTGCTGGTTTTGTTTTTTTCCCCATGTCTGCATAGAAAGCAAAGAGCATATGGACTTTTTTATTTAGATCAAAAGGGAAGACTATATACTATTCTTATAGTACATAACAATTTATCAGCCAACTTCCTCTATCCTAAAGTTTCTGGAAGTTTTCTACAAGAGTCACTTGAGTGAAAAGTTGGCCTTTATGTCATCATTGAGCCATGGTGGCACAGTGGTTAGAATGCATTACTGCAGGGCCAACTCACTGCTCATTCCAGGAGTTCAATTCTGAGCAGCTCAGGGTTGACTCAGCCTTCCATCCTTTTGAGTTGGGTAAAATGAGGACCCAGATTGTTGGGGGCAATATGCTGACTCTGTAATCCATTTAGAGAGGGCTGTAAAGCAGTGTGAAATGGTATATAAGTCTAAATGCCATTGCCATTACTGCACAGTTTTTATTGCTTAATGAAGATATATATCTGTTCATGCAGGACCCATGTTGTCCTTCTCATACAGCACGTACCGGCATCTATAGTCATTGCTAGCAAATAAAATTAGCAACTAGCAGCATAAAGACAAGGATGATAGGTCTGACATATCAACCACCAGCCCACACCAGGAGCAAAAACATTAACTTGTTGAAGCACTGTTTTGGAAAGGGAGCCAGTGGCTGAATGCAAAGAAAAAAAAAAGTCATATTGTATGCAAAAATCCTTTCACCAGGTAGCACTTTTCTACACAATACATACTTTTAATGTTTACACATCCATGGTGTTTCTATAACAAGCTACTACAATTCCACTGTGAAGAGAGCTTGCTTCTAGGAAAGTTGCAAACAATGAAATATTAAAAACCACTACAATATAAAAGAAGAAAGGCAGCGTATTTCCAAATAGCTTCATCTGAATTTCAGAGGCCCCCTATAGTTAATCTTGGGCTTAATCTTCAGTATGAAATTCATTCACATTGAGCATATGTGTGTGTGTGGGGGGGGGGGGGGCTTAGTGGATTAGTGGCTAATACATCTGCCTAATATGTAATACAGCCCAGGTTCAAATCCCAGTAAGGGTATGGCTAGCTGATGAGAGCTAAATAGCTTGAAATAGATCTATACTAGTCTCCCTTTATTTATTTATCAGCACAAATACAACACACACACAGACACACACACACATGCTGTGTTAAGAAGATGCTACTATAAGGGGAAAAGCATATTGTTTACTTATAGGAAAATGTAGCCCACTGTTTTTGCTAAACCTATCCCAGGAACTTGTTATGCATGCAGCTGGTCCCAAATTCAATCGCAGCACCTTCAAACAAATGTAGGGAAGACAACAGAACTACAATATTGTATATCTCACTGAATTAGAACTAGATATAACATTGCCCTAGATTAATTCTCATGAGTAATATAAGGCAATGTAAAACACTCACACAGGTAGAGAAAGAGGATGATTTTGCACTATTTTCCTCTGTCTTCACTGCTTCAGAGATACCAAAGGGGATTCTTCCAGCAGTACAGCATGTTCTAAGGGCAGAGGAGGAGAACTCATGAATATTTTGGTTTTCCTCTTTTCCATAGGTAAAAATAACAGAATAAAAGAGTTGGAAGGTACCTTGGAGGTCTTCTAGTCTACCCCCTTGCTTGGTTAGGAAGCACTATACCATTTCAGACAAGTGGTTGCCCAATATCTTCTTAAAAACCTCTCCATTGTTGGAGCACATACAATTTCTGGAGACAAGCTGTTCCAATGATTAATTGTTGTAACTGTGACAAAATTCTTCCTCAGTTCTAGATTGGATCTCTCCTTGATTAGTTTCCATCCATTGCTTCTTGTCCTGCCTTCAGGTGTTTTGGAGAATAATTGAAAACTTTGTGTGGTGGATAAAAACCATTTTGAGCATTTAAGGATAGTTGCAAGGAAATATAATCATCACTTTACTTGTGGCCAAGACCAATGACAACCAAAAACAAGTGATGTCATTTTTTTTTACAAAAAGCTGAGATAGGTTTCAAAAAGGGAAGGTGTCTCCCAGTCATCTGAGAGATATGCTATTTTTGCTCCACAGAGCATAAACTAACATAGAGAAGTTAGAGAGAGATTCTGAGATTCTTCTGGAGCAATGATGAAATAACTACTGTACAGTAATATAATGAAGGGATTGGTGTACCATTCAGATTCAGCACACATCCTTCAGTATCACACAGGGCAAAATGGAAAAGAAAACAAATGCTTATTTACATAATAATTGATAAGATGCATTTTTTTACTTAATGTATGTGAGAAGAACGTATATTGTTGAAATGTTTTAGAACTTCTCCACAAGGAAAAATAAATGATTAACTTACTTCTGGAAAATTACTATTAGCTTGGTGGTTTGTTCCAATTCCCTTTTAGGTTTCAGTGGTCATTAAGAAGTTATGCAAAACAGAATCTTCATATTGATTTTAAAACTGGCTCTGCTACAAAGAGTCGCTTTAATTTCTTGAAAGCAGCTTGACACTCCATAGTCCAGTGCAAAGGCTTCCCCAGCCTAGGTTTTGCTTCTTCTTTAGATTTTAGAAGATTTGTAATGGGCAGAGCGATGTTAGTGAATGAGGGAATAAATTGATGATAAAAATTTGCAAATCCCAAAAATCTTTGCAATAGCTTGCGGGTGTGAGGAGGCGCCCAATCAGTAATGCCCTGGACTTTTGCCGGTTCCATCTCAATGCCTTTGTGGGGGGTCCGGTATCCTAGGTAATCGATCGTCTCCTGATTAAATTCACATTTAGACAATTTCACATAAAGTTTAGCGGCTCGGAGTTTCTTGAGGACTGAGCGGGACAAAGTCATGTGTTCCTCACGTGTTTCCATGTAGATAAGGATGTCATCGAGATAGACTAACACACCCTTGTACAGGTGTTCATGCAAAACTTCATTTATGAATTACATGAAAACTGCTGCCGCCCCTTGCATACCAAACAGGAGTACCCTGAACTGGAAGCATCCCAAAGGGCAGTTGAAAGCAGTTTCCACTCATCCCCTTCTTTGATTCTGACTCTGTAGTAGGCCTCCCTGAGGTCCAACTTGGTAAAAATCTTCCCCTTCCCCAAGTGGGCTAACATATCCTTCATGAGTGGCAGGGGGTATACATTTTCCAAGCAAATTCCATTAAGGTTTTTGTAATTCACACATAAACGAAAGGAGCCACCTTTCTTTTCTCTGAACAATACAGGTGCAGCCACTCGTGTCTTAGCTGGTTGTATGAAACCCCTTTTTAAGATTTTGTCAATGAACTTTGATAATTCCTCCACTGAACGTGGGGTCATCAAGTATATCTGGGGCTTACGGAGTTTGTCCCCTGGAATGATTTCAATGCTGCAATCAGTGGTTGGGGGGGGGGGGTAGTTTGTCCGAGCCCTTTTCATTGAAAACATCCTTGAGGTCCCAATATTCTTTGGAGATTTTCTCTTCTCCTTTAATCTTTTCCTGCACTGTGGCAGCTAGGTTCGTTTCAGTATTGGCTATGTGGGACTCCCTCCCCTTCCCCTCAGGGGGTTTTGCGGAATGAATGTGCAACCACCCTTTCTCCAGTTCACGTAAGGGTTCCATTTCCGTAGCCACTGTAATCCCAGTATGAGGGGCCAATCCATCCTAGGTGCCACAATGAAACTCAAGGTTTCTTGGTGATCCCCCATCCACATGTCCATTGGTTCAGTTACAAAATGGGCAGGGGCACCCCCAGTGATTGACCCATCCAACTGGCAAAAGGCAATGGGCACTTTCAAAGTCCTTAGTCTTTTTTTTTAAACAAAAGTTTTATTGGTTTTTTTTCAAGTATTTTGGGGAAAAGGCTACATAAATGCGGGGGGGGGGGGAATTGACAGCTACATCATACGGAAGGTGGTACTTCCCTGGAATCTTACATCTCTTTCATGTTTTATATATATCAAAATATCATTGTTACATTTATATTAGCAGTTATTTTACTCAATTCTTTAGCATCTTCAACCATATTTTATATCACTTCTACATTTTATTATATTAGCAATTGCAATATTTTTTAAATTCATTTCTGTGACCTAAGTTTCATTACTGTCTCCTCTCCCCTGTCTGTTGGCTGAGCCAAGGCTCCTCCCCCCTTCGTGTCTTGTGCGCCGTCTCTTGTTTCACCTAGGAGGTCCTTATGTTTTTCCATGAAGGCTTCTGCCTCCACCACTGTGTTAATTCTCACTCTGCCCCCCTCCCCAAAAATCAACAGGCCTTCTGGAATTAACCACCGGAACCAGATATTTTTTCATATAACTTTTTAGTTATAAAGAAGAATTTCTTCCTCTTATCTCTTATTCTTTTTGATATCTGCTTCAAAATGGTTATTTCTTTGTCCTTATATCTTAAAGGTTCCCCCCTTTGAACTCCTAGAATCTCATCTCTTGTGGTTTTTCTGAAGAATTTAACATGAATCTCCCTTGGGACATTGTGTATTCTGGCATATGCTGAATTAATTCTATATATCAGGTCAATATCCCACCCTAGCTGTTGCCTATCTCTTTTAATATAATCTGCTAACATTGTTATCATAGTCTCTCTTAAGTCTTCACCCTCTATTTCAGGTATATTTTGAAACCTAAGAAAAAAAGACATCCTTTCAAATTCCATTTTTTCCATGTAGCTCTCAAACCCAATTTTTTTTTTTTTTTGTAAAGCCTTCATCTCTTCTCCCACCCCCACAACATTCTCCTCCAAAGCATTTATTTTTTGACTATTTTGTACAGTCTGTTGTTGATTCTGTCTGAGTTCTTCCTTTAAGCCCGCCAGCTGCTTTTTTATTTCATCCTTTCCCTTTAAGAGTGTCTGAAACATTTGGTGGAACGTGTCTTGAGACGGCTGTTCCCCCTCAGAAGCTTTTGGTTGCAAAAAGGAAGTTAATTGCATTTGAGGGGGAACCGGGCTTGAAACAGCAGAAGATGGAGCCGAAGCTGGTTTGGGTGGAGGCTTTTTTGGAGGCATTTCAAAGTTCAGGAAAAGTTATAGTTCAAAGCAAAAAAAAAATGGCGTCTGTAGGGGTGCGCCGCCGGGCGAGACCAGGAGACAGGCAAAGTCCAGTGTGGGATATCCATCTTCAATACAGCACCCCTCTGGTTATGTTCAATTTTCCCCAATCCAAGGGGTTGTATAAAGAGATTCCTCTAGGGTTCACCCAGGTTTTATAATTCCAGCCCAAAAAGTTTTTCAGAGTTCATTTGTAACAACAACATAAATGTGGGATGAAACACCATTTTAGCTCAGCCTTTCCCAGGGATCGGAGAAGAGTCATTTAGAAAGTTTCCATTTGTAGCTTTTAAGGTCAACTCACTTTCTTTCTTCCGCAATTGTTAAAGAAGGTCGTTAGCCCATTGCTTGAAGAAGTGAATATCAAAGGGTTTTTCCCCCCAATTCTCTCTCTGTAAGAGAGATCGTGTAAAGCCGCTTTTCTGAGGGGGGGGAGAAAAAGCCCCCCTCTCCAATCTTAACACTTCGTAGAGATCAAAGAGTCTTAAGGATACTGCTAATCCTCATTTACTTAGTTGTTCAAAGAGAGTAAAAAAAAAAGACCCGGGGGGAGGGGGTTCCCTCCTCACTGCATTTCTGCTGTTGCCTTCAAGTGAAGCATTTTCTTCTGATCTCCTCCGGATGAAAGCGCGCTTGGCAAGCACCCCCCCCCAAAGGCCTCCCAGTGCCTAGGGCAAAGCTGGCAGGCTCCCTGCAGCCACCGCTGCTCCAGGGGGCTCCAGCAAGCCACCCCCTTCAAAGTCCTTAGTCTTAAACCCATTTTCTCCACCACCTCCGGGCTGATTACACATCGGGTGCAACCAGAGTCTAAAAGGGCCAGCATCTTCCCCTGGGCTCCAGTTGATGGCACTTTTAATTCTACTGGGATGGTCATGGGGCCTGATTGGGGACTCACCAAGTGGTCATCATCTGAATCAGTTTCACTTTCTCCCATGGAAGAGGAGGGTTCCTTCTCCTCCTGGCCTGGAGGAAGGACATCAACACCTTCCACACCTTCAAGGGCAGTTTCACAGCATCTCCCTAGTTGCCAGGTTACTTCCCACCAGACAGGGTCAGTAAATGCACAAACAGCTCACCAAACTCCTGTGTGTACTCAACCTCAGGCCTCCCCTCCTGGGTTAAGGGTTTCATCCTGCTTTTCACCTTTTGATTTAGGAGGGGGTCATCAAAACATTTCCTCAGGGCAGTCATAAACTCCTTGTAATCACTCAGCATTTATTTATTTATTTATTTATTTATTAGCGTTTATATACCGCCCCCTCTCCCGAAAGGGGCGGTGTACAGTCCGTATCAAAATACAACAGATTAAAACATAGTAATAACTACATAAATACATGTATGAGAGGAGGATAAAATATGCCAAACTGTACAGCTAAATAAATAAATCGATACAAAAGTTTAAAATCCCAATATCTTATCAGGTTAAATTTAAAACACTATCCCTCTAAAAACCAGTAAGAATGTGTATGCCAGGAGGTAGATGTTATAAATTATGCCAAACCAGCCAGTCGGAACAGGTGTGTCTTCAGTTTCTGTCGGAAGGAGCGGAGGTCAGTAGTGGTTCTAATGTCGGGGGGGAGGTCATTCCAGAGGGTTGGGCCCATCACAGAGAAGGCCCTACTCCTCGGTGTCGCCCGTTGGCATTGCCTCGTGGACGGCACCAGGAGAAGGCCCTCCCTGTGAGAGCGGATTGGCCGCAGGGATGTATGTGGGAGGATGCAATCCCGCAGGTAACTAGGCCCTATGCCATGGAGCGCTTTAAAGATGGTGATCAGAACCTTGAAACGCACCCGAAAGACCACAGGCAGCCAGTGCAGCTCGCGCAGGAGAGGTGTTACATGGGAGTACCTAGTACTCCCCATGACTACCCGTGCGGCTGCGTTCTGGACTAGCTGCAGTCTTCAGGCGCATCCCAAGGGAAGCCCCATGTAGAGAGCGTTACAGTAGTCCAGGCGAGACGTCATCAGTGTATCAGTGACTGTGCGTAGGGCACCACGGTCCAGAAGGGGGCGCAATTGGTGCACCAGGCGAACCTGGTGGAACGCCCCCCTTGCCACGGCTGCCACATGATCATCCATTGACAGCCGGGCGTCTAGGAGGATGCCCAAATTGCGCGCCCGTTCCACAGGGGGCAATTGTTCGCCTCCTATGGCCAGTGATGGAATCAGCTGGCTGAACCGAGGTGCCCGTAGCCACAGCCACTCAGTCTTGGAGGGGTTGAGTTTGAGTCTGTTGTCCCCCATCCAGACCCCGACGGCTTCCAAACACTGGGACATCACTTCGACAGCCTCGTTGGGGTGGCTTGGGGTTGAGATGTACAACTGAGTATCATCAGCGTACAGATGGTACTCAACCCCAAAACCACGGATGATCTCACCCAGCGGCTTCACATATGCGTTGAACAAAAGGGGCGAGAGGACCGACCCCTGTGGCAGCCCACAAGAGAGTGGCCTCGGGGTCGACCTCTGCCCCCCAGTCAACACATATTGCATCCGGCCGGAGAGGTAGGAGCCGAACCACCATAAAACGGTGCCTCCGACTCCCATCCCCTCCAGCTGGCGCAGTAGGATACCATGGTCGATGGTATGGGGGAATCATCATTACGCAAAGCTAACATCCAGGCAGCCACCTTGCCTCCCAAAGCCATGGTAACACTTCTCACTTTGGCAACTTCTGATGAGAAAACTTCCCCATACTCTTGCATGTAATCCCAAACTTGCAGTAACCTCTCCCCCAGTTCTTTGGGATCACCTCTGTAGTTCACCCCAAGTGGAAGAATCTCAGGCATTTGGTGCCTTTGGGGGGTTCCCCCCCTTGGGGGAGCTCGAAATGCTGCTGCTGGGGCTGGGGCCCCTCCCTCTTGCCCAGCTCCAGGAGCTGTTCTCAGGGATGTTTCAGGGCTAACCAGGTCTTCTGCTCCCCCGTCCACCTGCTCGGCTAATCCACTCTCCCTTTCAGTGAGACTTAAATGGGTGCACTGCCGTTCCCAAGCATCCTGAAGAAGGTGTAAAGCATGGATCATCATGAGATCCTCTCTTTCTGCTGCCTGCCAGTCATCTTCTGGTTTTCGGCTGCTTGTGACCCTTGCCATTCTCTTCTCCTGCTTGTTGCAGGGGTTAGACATTTGGGTGCTCCCCCCATGGAAACTCCAAGATGGTGTGAAGTGAGATCTTGCTTAATGTCAGGTATGCCTCCTTCAATATCCAGGAAAGAAAAACCTCAACTCCATGTTAATAGAGATATATGAGGTGAAAGCAGCTAAAAGGAAAGCAAGATCTGAGCCAGAAAGGTGGGAACATATACATATCAAATGTTTACCCAACACCCCCCCCCAATTCCCCAACCCAGTGTCCAATCTGCAACTCCCTAAGGTGTCATGTGGGGTGCATCTTCAAAGAGCCTCATCAAGTTGGTATGTGAGACGGCTGGTCTTCACCAAGTCCAAACATTAGCCACCAGCATGTGCAGTAAATGGTGAGAACAAGACTCCTCCAGTACAATATTATTCCCTTCCCCAATACCATGCCCCCCCATTCCTATGGCAGCCGATAGTAAGCAAGCATAGCAAAGCAGCTGTAAGCAAGTAACCAAAACAGAGAGTGTCAGCCTCTGTTGATACACACTCTCTCTCTTTCTATTTCTCTCTCTCTATCCCTCTACCTACCTGCCTACCTACACACTCTTTCTCTACCTCCCTACCTACTGTATTTCTCTATCTTTCTATTTCTCTCTGTCTCTCTGTCTCTCTGTCTGTCTCTCTGTCTCTGTCTCTGTCTCTCTCTCTCTCTCTGTCTCTCTCTCTCTCTCCCTTTATCTACCAACGTACATAAACTACTCTCTCTCTCGCCCTACCTACCTATTGTATTTCTCTCTCTTTCTCTCCCTCTTTATCCCTCTACCTACCTCTTCAAAATCTTGGTGCGTCTTATACTCCGATGCGTCATATAATCTGAAAAATATGGTACATATGTTAACCAAACATTATTGAGCATTAGGAGTAAGAGACCAATGAAAAACTTGACCCCCAGATAATTGATTTAATGAGCTAAAATGGTATTGAAGCTACTTTTGCAAATTTAACAGTTTTTTAAAGCAGTGTATAAAATCAATAAAAATGGGCATCCATTTTATGGTTTTATAGTGAAAAGCTAGACCTGTGGAAATGAAAATAGAAGGAAAGAGGGAATTGGTAAATTGGAATAAATCAGGTTAAAAATTCAGTGATGGAAAACTGTTAAGTATGTCAGGTCTACATAAACATATAATTTCCCTTGAATGTGATTCTGTGAATCAATAAATTGCAGCTGCACTTATTGGTCCATTTCTCCTGTTGAACCATCAGGATCTGATTCTTTCATGAGCTGAAGCAATGTCTACTTCTCTGCATAAAATATCTCTTTGTATAACTTATAACCATGCATAATCAGTTTTCAATACATAGATTATGGATTTCCTTTTTAAATGCAGGACTTTGCTAATGGAAAACCAACAAAGACATGTGATTAGTGAGTGTGGTCCCACTCTTCACCTCACTGATTGAATGAGGCTAAAAATGATGATGAAGTGTTGGCTCATTGGTAGTAATCCAGGAAAGGTGATGCTATTGTGGCCAGTTAAAAATGTTGATGTCACATTTTGATAGCATTTTTAATATTCATATTTCACGTAGAATTCTACCCTAAGAATAAATCGGGGATTACAGGTATATTCCAGTAATTCATTTGATTTTGACTTAAATGATGCACATTTCTGATTTTGATTGTGAAGCTACTCCCCATCATGATTTTAATTTGATGATATTGCTTATTAAGGTACTTGACTAATCATGTTCTCTCTAATGCTACATATAATATATTAATTTGATCAATTTACCAACTTAGACTTAACACAATGTTTTCAATGTTGCATGTCCACTCTTATTTATACCATAGTTTTCCTACTGTTCAATCTTGGATAGATACCAATTACAAGAGCTACCTTTGCATCTTTCTCTGTTTAGACCAGTGTAAGTATGATATAAGCACAGCATAATTTGAAATGTTCCACGAGATTTCACCACCCCAACTGTGCATACATGAATTTGCATAGGATTAATGCAATGCACACACTGACATCCATCTATCCATCCATCCATCCATCCCAAATCCATTAAAATGGTCATCTATGACCCTTTCCTTAGAGTTTTGTGAGGTAAATACTTCTGAGTTGCAAGTGAGTGGTTGCTTAACAGAAAGTACAGCCCTCCCTCCCAAAAAAAACTATTCCCCTGTCTGAAAGATCATAAAGTTCCTCTCTCATTCCTCTTTTCTAGCCATATCAGTAAACAGTTCAGAAGATGATGTAAAAGAAAGATTGAGTCTAATATCTTTACAGAAGGAGCCCTCCCTGTAATATCTCCTTTAAATTTATTACCTCCATTGGAAGCTTGTAATAAACAATGCCTCACCATCAATTATTATTCAAAGTTGACAAACCCATGTCAAGTCCATTGTGAATTTTTGGCCAATGAATACAGTTAACTGTGTGCTTATTTCCTGCTGTTAGGTGGGGGGGGGGGTCAAACAATCTTACTGCCTCATAAATATCAGAATCTCAATATTTGTGCTGATGTAATTTCTGACCATAAGCCAAGGAGACTGAGGATGCCTCACATTGTTGGCTTGGATTGTTTTTCTTCTGGATCACACCAGCTGAAATCAAAGCCACGGGGTTCAAGGTTCATTGTTTATATTCCTATGAGTTCCAGGGCATTACTTCATAGATAGAAACTCAGCAAACTCAGCAAGCTTTGCAATCCGAACTAAATCCCACCAAGAGGTACAGTTTGTCTGAAACGGTATAGGGTTTCCTGCCTAGGCAGGGGGTTGGTCTAGAAGACCTCCAAGGTCCCTTCCAACTCTACTATTGTATTGTATTGTATTGTATTGTATTGAATTGAATTGAATTGAATTGAATTGTATTGATCAATTTTTCAAGACCAATAATCATTTGCCCAGATCTCATTATTTGATGGCCCACACTTTACAGACATAATGGAAATTATACAAATGATGGAATTACCCATAATGTATACATGGTAAATATTCCTGGACATACAGTATATGTTTTCCTTTGAAACAGTTCCTTAACTTTAAATACTGCATTAGTTCTGCATAATGAAAGTATCAAAATGGGAGATAGAAACCATATTCCAACTAGTCTGTTTACAAAAATCTAACTGTCCAATGGACATTTACATTTAAGGCTGGGGACATCATATTTGGGGAAGGCTAGGATAGAATATTGATCTAATATATTGCTTATTTGCGACAAAACATCTCCAGATTATTTTATTCAAACATAGAATCTCCCTTTGTCCAAAACTCTTGATAGCTGCTATTGTGTTCTGAGGCAGAAGAAAACCTCTTGAAACCTTTTGGATCAATTTTTATTTGATTCCTTTTGGACTGGGCTTTGGGAACTTCTGTGTGAAAAGCATCCAATCTGAAGTTGAGTTGTGGCCTCTTGGCAATTTATTAAGAAGTAGATTGGGTTCAGGGATAGTGATTTGCTGAAGACCTTGCACTAAACTTAATCACTTACCTTGGATTTTGATTCTGGCTTCACCAGGCCTTTGACCAACATTCTAGGCATAAGGCCAATTTAGACCCTAAAGTATTGAAAGTATTACTGTTGCAATCAGTGAATATCCATTTAATTTCCACTTTGCTATGCATTTCCTTACTTAATGGGAGGCTTAAAATACAAGAACCACATTTCTGACTCCTTTTAGAAAGTAAATTGGACCCATTAAATATATTGCTGAGTTAAATTACTAAATGCAATTCACAAATTCATGTTATTGATAATCAATGTTATTACTCTAAAATTTAAGGAAGAACAATTTTGAACACAAGAAGATTTTTGAATTGTTAAAATATTAATAATTATTTAATATAACAATACAACAATTATTGTTATATTACAAATGGATCATCTTAGTCACTTTGTGGTTGTATCCCTGCTCATTCAGTAGAACACTACACCTTGAACACTACACCTAAGTGTAGCTAATCTCAACCGATTCCTAATTCTGAAAATATTGTTAAAAAGTGGAGGCTATCCTCCTATCTTATTGTACTGTATATCACATAAAAAAACTGTAGGGCACTTAGAACTCGTTGTTTTGTTCCCAACGTTCTGCAATAATAATTGCAGAAAAGTTAGATTCTTAGTAAGCACAAAACAGAAAATACGATAAACATCACTGCAAGAGTTTTTGAGGAACCCTCATTTACACACAGTTGAAGTGACTTATTGAAGTGACCACAACAGAATTTGAATCAGATAGTGAATGAACTAGATATCCTTTATTGATTCCACTCTGAGTGAATTTTGTATCAATTCAAACTGCCATATTTCATGAATCTAACTCTGAGCCATATACATTTCTAGAGCTTTTAGATCCAGGGAAAGATGTTCTTAGGTTTATGAATCAATGAAATCAATCAAGAAGAAGGACTATTTGTGGGTTAATCATTGTAACTCCAAAAAACAATGACAATCAAACTCATCACCTTACCTTCTCAAATTCATTCCTCAAATACAAAAGAATTGGTCTAAGCTTAAAATGTGTAAAAATAATGCTTTATAGAGGTTGCTGCCTCCTGTATTAAAAGAGGTTTAAGATTAATCTCTGTCTTTTAATCAGTGAGATTATTAATGGTATATTTCTGAAATGTTATTATATTACATACATACATACATACATACATACATACATACATACAGACAGACAGACAGACAGACAGACAGAACATTATACACATACTTCTTTCCAGATGTTCTCACTTCAGATACATCACTTTTCCTTTTAATTCCATTCACTAGAGGATTTCCCATGTAGTCATCTTCACCCACTTCAACTTTTGGTTTTCATAAAAATCACTGCATTTCTCTATTAATAGTTCCTTATTCTCTTTGATTATATTGTTTCTTTATAAGTGCATTATACAACACCATCTTTTTTAACAGCATTCCCTTATAGAGGGTTTTTCACTTTCATCTGTAGCATTTTTCACTTTGCGAATATTCCTTTAGATAACTTCAATATTTTCTGTGACATTTCAAACTATAATTATGGTCACTGTGTTCCAGAAAATTCCTCTTCCCACATGATCATTTCCCACTCATTTGGTTAAGACATATATTAATCATCTAGTATTTTTTATACTGAATTTCTTTCTTCCCAAGTCATTCTGCTTTCATTCTATTTTTTGTCTTCTTTCCTATTTTTAATGTCTATTTTTCTCCAAGATTCATTCCACATTATTTCACACCCAGAACCTTTCATTACTTTGGCATCCTTCACTAATTCTCTCAGGTGCTCATCATAAACAATGGAATTGTGTTCATACATTTGTCCATTATTTTGTCCTATGAAGATAGATAGATAGATAGATAGATAGATAGATAGATAGATAGATAGATGAGAGAGAGAGAGAGAGAGATACAGACAGACAGACAGACAGACAGACAGTCAGAGAGAGAGACAGAGAGACAGAGAGACAGAGACAGATAGAAAGACAGACAGACAGAAAACTCTTTTTATGCAGATTCTCAATTCTTTTGCTCATCCTTGGGTAACTGAATGACCTGATCATTTTTATGTCTTATTTCATTTGTTCACATAAATGCATGTTACCTGGCAGAGTACTCCTGATGCCAGATAGCATTCAGTGAAAATATTACACAATTTCCCCCAAATTTAAGATGTATTTCTCTCCTTACTTAACACTATTCACTGGAATGTTATGCAACTATCACTAAACTGTGGATTCTTCCTTTAATACACATCTTTCAATATATTTAATACAAAAATCAATTCATACTTTCTGAAATACATTTCAGCCCTTTAATGTAGAACTAAATTGATAGATTCACTTCCGGCATGAACTGATAAAATACACAAGATCATTTGTATGTATTATATCCTTCCTCTTTCTCTTATCTAGTTTGACAGATAAAAAACATTAGTTTTTTTTTTACCGCTCTTTTTATTCTTAATTTCTGGTCTTTACCACTTGTTTCTCTTATAGTCCAAACCATAATTTTCTTAAGGCTATGGTTATCACCATGTAGGCTTACTGAAACCGATCCCTGATGGTTATCATGCTTTTGGTTAATCAAGACTGACGCATTATGCTTTTTTAGTAATATGGAGAAGGTATAGGTTATCAGTCATAATATTGTCTGCATCTCAGCAACTGGGAGGTACACGCAGCATCTTGAGACACATTCATGATATTCTAAAGCAAGTGTGAAGTGTGGACTTTAATTCCCCCGCAGAATGATCTCCATAGATTTCAAAGTTTGAGAAATGCTGCTCTAAAGGAAAATGCTGCCCAAGGTGTGTTTTCATATTTTTTGTTTAATTTAATTAGGGAGGTTACCATGTACCTTAACATGCATTCTAAGGATTTAGGTAGCTGCACTAAAGATATATTTTATTTTACTTGTGTAAATCTTACAAAAAAAACTTAATTAGAACTGAGTTTCAGCTAATTACAAGTTCTAAAGTAACATTTAAAAACATTAATAAAATAATAAAGTGAGTATGGATGGTGGAATCAGCCCATGTTTCATAGCTAAACCTCATGTTATTTTAGAAGAATAATTGTAAAATGTGAAACTCAAAGCTAAATAGACACTTGCTAAATTTCTTTCCCGGACTTCTACCTTGCAGCTTGAACAACAGATTATTTATTAATGCATAGCATATTTGTATTGCTTATTAATAATGCACTCTTCTAAGCAATACTCCAGTTTGAACTTTTTCTGAAAAGTATACATGCATGCATATTTGGGCCTTTAAAAAAATAATTCTGAGCATGAGCTGGACAAGGCACAATTATTTTCTTCAGGATTTAATTCACTTAAATACAAGATTAATATCCAGCACTTGCATTATCAAATGCTATTAACTGTGGTTGTAATGGGGGAGGGGGGGATGGAATCCTAAAATGACCAGAAAAATGAACACAAACACACACACCACCAAACCATATTACAATAAATGTCCATTGTAGAAGCCCTGCCTAAACCTTTTCAAGCCAAATCTTTTTCAGTTTCTTCTATTGGTACAACCACTTCAACCAACACAAGACATTGGGCTGACCAAAATGCAAAGCAAACCTGAATCAAACTTTATAGCTCCTTTGCTTGCCATTCTCCCTAAAGATGTTCACATTTTCATTCTTTTTCTAAAACTTTAACTGCATTTAAAGAACTTTCTAACAAATATTTCATACTCTGTCTCTTTGCAGTGAATATGTCAGGCCTGCAGTTATATTCCTTTTTAGGGTCTTTGGCCTGCCACACTTTCTATTATTTTTCTATGCTGTTTCTTTAGTGTAGTAATTGGGAGGGGGGAATAGAAAGGAGTAGAATTGTGGAATGTGTTGTTGTCATTCCTTTCTAGAAGCCCAAGGTCATCTTTTGTCTCCGCACCTCGACACCTGACTGGAACCAGCTGGGTGGAGATGCCAGTGTGGCCGAAGAAGATTGGACCATGTGATGGATTTATGGGTGTGGGGAAAAGATCATGAACTTTAAACTGGGTGGAGTCCCAGGAAGTTCTTCAGAATTGGGATTTCACAGATGGGCCAACATGTCTGTCTTATTAAATTGGAACTTTAAGGATAGCTCTGCCTTGGAGTCTTGGATTTAATTCTGCATGATATTTGGAACACTGACATTATCCCAAATCTCCTTTTAAAATAAATCACCAGCCCCCCGGAGATGGGGGCTGGTGAGGGGGTGCTGAATTCCCAATGCTGACCAGGTCAGCGTAAAATATCAGCAAACAATTAAGAGAAAGCTTTTTGAGATAAGAAGCTAAGATGAGACACTTCTCTCCATCTCTCCCAAGCAGTAAAGGAATTTGTGGGAGAGGGAAATTTCAGATAAATAGCGTCTGGGAAGATGTGACTGGAGGAGGAAACTAATTCACCGCAAGGAGGGAGAATGAAAGTTCCAGATCAACTTGAGCAACTAAATGTGAGTGCATGCTCTCCCTCCTTCCCCCCAGCTTGGAAGCAAGGCTTAGAAAAAAAGACTGGAGTGGACATAATTACTCCTTCCAAACAGCGATAAATGAAATGACTCATACCCTGCAACTGAGTTGAAGACAGATTCTCTATCAAAATGGGAAATTCAACCTGGCCAGCAAGAAGGGATTTGGCCAGCATCTTTCACTTGCCAGCCACCAGAAATTGGGCTGCAGCTTCTGAATGAAGCACCACCAAATTGGGCTTTATTCCCAAAGTATGGATGGATAAGATTCCAATGGGCAACTCCGTGGCCATCAGCATGGGAAAATCCTCCAAGCCAGCAGAGGGCACCTACTTGGCCCATAACTCCTCCAAGCCAGCAGAGGGGTCCTTGGCACATAACCCCCCCTAGCCAGCCATTGTTGGTTGAACTGCAACCTGTGAATCAGGAAACCCCGGGATGGGTCTTAACCCCAGGTCATGGATGGGAGAGATGTCAATGGGTTCCTGCTCTCTCTCAGCAGATGGCACCATGGCAGATAACTGGGCAGTGGCCAACTGAGGGATTGATCTCCCCAACAGTTCCAGTCTCCCCTGCAATGCCCCAACAGGTTCTTACCCCACCTTCCTACAGAGAAAAGTTCTCAACAATGGAAGAAGGGATTACCAAGGGGGAAGCTGCAGGATGGATAGCAGAACAATGTGGAGAGATGGTTCCTAAGTTTAGAGATGTAAATAGGTGGGGGCCAATAAAATGCCACCATTGCTGTCAATTTGGCCACAGAGCATCAGAGTGCTTGGCTCCATCCCCAATGCCACAAATGTGCACACCAACGGCCACGGCGGTAAAGAGAAGGCCCCAGATGCCACCAGAAAAAAATCATCTGGGCAAACAACCTCTGGAAGAGGATCCCCAACTTAAGGTGACGAAAAGTCCTACCAAGGGGGAGGTCTCAGAGGAGGAAAAGGGCTAACAACCTCTGGAAGAGGATCCCCAACCGAAGGTGATGAGAAGTCCTACCAAGAGGGAGGCCTCGGAGGAGGAAAAGGGCCAGCCAGGGATGATTGAATCCAAGGGCCAGAACCTGCAGCACCTGCAGCAGAGACAAAAACCCCAGGGGTCCAACAAGTACCAAAAAATTGTTGGGGGATGCTTTGTCGAGAAAACCACAGTATGAAAGTAATGGAAGCCAGGATAAGCTGATGACAGCTATGAAACTGGCACTCCCAACTGACCCATGGCTTAACAATAACCAGGAAATCCTAACAATGGAAAATGGATTAGCCTGGAAGGGGTCCAAACTGTACGTCCCCGCGGGGTTGAGGCTGGAAATTCTACAGCTACTCCCCGCCGCGGGGAGGCGGAACCAGAGTGTCCCAGATGGTTCCGCCCCAGGCACCTGATGGAACCGGATAGGTTCCAGACGGAGCTTGGGCCACTTCCTGTACCCCTGACCCGCTCCCGGAAGGAGGACCTAGTGACCGCCTGGAATAGGGCGGCTGCTGGGGCCTTGGACCGGGTTGCGCCTTTGCGGCCTCTCCTGTGGCAACGAACCACCCTGGCTCCTTGGTTTACTGAGGACCTAAGGGTGATGAAACGCCACTAGAGACGCCTAGAGAGCAGGTGGAGGTCCTCACGCTCCGAATCTGACCGAACACAGGTAAGAGCCTATTTATGGACCTACCTTGTGGCACTAAGAGCGGCCAAACATAGACACTGTGCCGCTCTTATTGCGTCCGCTGATAACCGCCCTGCCGCCCTGTTTCGGGTGACCCGCTCCCTCCTATCACAGAGGCCGCGGGAAGCCCCTTTGCAGGGCAGAGCAGAGGAGTTTGGGGAATATCTGCAGGACAAAATCGCTCAGATCCGGAGTGGATGGGCCGCCTTCAGTGGACCAGGGGAGACGTCAGAAGCGAGTCTTGAGGGACCACACTGGGAGGAGTTTGACTCTGTTGCCCCCGAGGATTTGGACAGGTTACGTGGGCAGCTGCGAGCCACTACATGTTTATTGGACCCGTGTCCCTCCTGGCTTGTACTGGCATCCTGGGAGGTTAAACGAGGCTGGCTCCTGGATCTAGTGAACGCTTCATTGGGTGAGGGGTCCTTACCGGCCGCCTTGAAAGAGGCGGTGGTGAGGCCCTTACTCAAGAAGCCTTCCCTGGACCCGACGGAGCTAGCTAATTATCGTCCCATCTCCAACCTTCCCTTTTTAGAGAAGGTTGTAGAGAGTGTGGTGGCACAACAGTTCCCACAGCACCTGGAGGAAACTGACTATCTAGACCCACGCCAGTCCGGTTTCCGACCCGGTCACAGCACGGAGACGGCCTTGGTCGCATTGGTTGATGATCTCTGGAGGGCCAGAGATAGGGGTTGTTCCTCTATCCTGGTCCTATTAGACCTATCAGCGGCTTTTGATACCATCGACCATGGTATCCTATTGCGCCGGCTGGAGGGGTTGGGAGTAGGGGGCACCATTTTACGGTGGTTCGGCTCCTACCTCTCCGACCGGATGCAATGTGTGTTGGCAGGGGAGCAGAGGTCGACCCTGAGGTCACTCACTTGTGGGGTGCCGCAGGGGTCGGTCCTCTCGCCCCTTCTGTTCAACACATATGTGAAGCTGCTGGGTGAGATCATCCATGGTTTTGGGGTCGGATACCACCTATACGCTGATGATACACAGCTGTACATTTCCACCCCAAACCACCCCAACGAGGCCGTCGAAATGATGTCCCGGTGCTTGGAAGCCGTTCGGGTCTGGATGGGGGACAACAGACTCAAGCTCAACCCCTCCAAGACAGAGTGGCTGTGGCTACCGGCGCCTCGGTTCATCCAGTGGACTCCATCGCTGGCCATAGGGGGCGAGCAACTGCCCCCCGTGGAGCGGGCGCGCAATTTGGGTGTCCTCCTAGATGCCCGGCTGTCGATGGAGGACCATGTGGCAGCCGTGGCGAGGGGGTCGTTCCACCAGGTTCGCCTGGTGCGCCAATTGCGCCCCCTATTGGACCGGGACGCCCTACGCACAGTCACTCATGCGCTGGTGACGTCCCGTCTGGACTACTACAATGCTCTCTACATGGGGCTCCCCTTGAGATGCACCCGAAGACTACAGCTAGTTCAGAATGCAGCCGCATGGGCTATCATGTGGAGTACCAGGTACTCCTATATAACACCTCTCCTGCGCGAGCTGCACTGGCTGCCTGTGGTTTTTCGGGTGTGTTTCAAGGTATTGACTACCATCTTCAAAGCGCTCCATGGCATAGGACCTAGTTACCTGAGGGATCACATCCTACCTCATACATCCCTGCGACCAATTCGCTCCCACAGGGAGGGACTCCTCCGGGTGCCGTCCACTAAGCAATGCCAACGGGCGGCGCCCAGGAGTAGAGCCTTCTCTGTGATGGGCCCAACCCTCTGGAATGACCCCCCCAATATCAGAACCACTACCGACCTCCGCTCCTTCCGACATAAACTCAAGACCCACCTGTTCCAATTAGCTGGCCTGGCCCATTTATAGTCCCATTTTATACCTCCTGGCAAACATTTTATTCTGGGATAGTCTTTTAGGGATAGTTTTTAATGCATTTTTAAATTTTTAAATTTAAACTTTTTAAATTTGAACTTTAACTATTATTGTACAGTAAATTATATGTTACCTCCTCCAGCCACAGCCACATCTATAATCTATATCTATATTTATATTTATGTATATTTATTGTGTTTTTTAATATGACTGTACACCGCCCCGAGTCCCTTCTGGGAGAGGGCGCGGTTTATAAATTTAATAAAGTTAAAGTTAAAGTTACAGCGAAGCCATGAGGCAGAACTAGGAGGCCACTTTGGATTCCTAAAAATGCTCCACCTCGCCAAGCGTCAATTTTGGTGGCCAAAGATAGAATTGGAGGTGTAAGATTACGTAAAAAGCTGTGCTACTTGTGCAACGATGAAACCACTGCCGGAGAAGTCCCCTGGACTGCTCTAACGAGTGGCCAGCCCTAACCGACCATGGGAAGAGGTCACAGTGGACTTCATCCTGGAACTGCCAGACAGCAGTGGGAACAGAGTAATCTGGACAGTTATTGATTTGGTTTCCAAGCAGGCACACTTCATCGCATGCTCAGGGTTGCCGTCCGCAAAGAAATTAGCGAAAATGTTTGTGAAACACATTTATCACCTGCACGAATTGCCCAAGAGGATCATTTCAGACCGCAGAGTCCAATTCACAGCCAAGTTCTGGAGAGAGGTCCTGAGATCCATTGGGTCCACACAAAACCTGAGCTCAGAGGTTCATCCCAGCATGTCTCTGAATGAATGGATGGACACACTAAAGAAAGGATGGGAGAATACGAAGAAGGCTCTAGCAGATGCGGCAGATGCCTACAAGAAGCAAGCTGATAAACATTGCTTGCTCCAAAACCCCTTCCGTGTGGGGAACAAAGTTTTCGTATCTACCAAATACATAAGATTAAGAATTCCTAGCAAGGAATTTGGTCCAAAATTTCTAGGTCCATTCCCAATAGTGAAGATAGTTAACCCAGTTACAGTTCGACTCAGTCTACCCAGAAGTCTAGGGAAAATTGGCCCAGAATTTCATTGTAGCTTGTTGAAACCAGTAATTGGGTCCAGCATAAGAGCATCCATTCAAGCTTTCTCTCCTCCTGTAATGATAGAAGGAGAAAAACAATCTGAGGTGGAAAAAATTGTAAACTCCAGGCTGAATAGGGGTCACTTAAAGTACTTAGTGCATTGGAAGGGGTGCCCTTAGTCTGAAGCTACATGGATGAAAAGTTGGGATCTAAAAGTGGATAAATTAGTGAAACAATTCCATGAGAAGTTCCCTGATAAGCGAAAGGGTCCCCTGGGGGAGGCAGAGGTGGTTAATTTTGTTATGTTATGTTATGTTCTCTTTCCAGGAAACATTTTTCTTCTGAGGAAAGGCTGCCTGTCAGGCCTGCAGTTATATTCCTTTTTAGGATCTTTGGCCTGCCACACTTTCTATTTCTATTCTATAGGAGTAGAATTGTGGAATGTGTTGTTGTCATTCCTCATGAAAAGATCATGAACTTTAAACTGGGTGGAATCCCAGGAAGTTCTTCAGAATTGGGATTTGACAGATGTGCCAACATGTCTGTCTTATTAAATTGGAACTTTAAGGGTAGCTCTGCCTTGGACTCTGATTTAATTCTGCATGATATTTGGAACAGTGACAGAATAATTACAGGAAAACAATTCTGAAGATGTGGGATTTTATTCCAATTTGTAATCTTCAACCACTTTTTCTTCAGATTCAGTTTCTGACTCAGTTATTCATTAGGGCTGTATAGACTTAAAAATGATTAGGAACAAATAGTTTAGAACTCAGGAAAACATAATGGCAGTATCTGTCTACTATTCCTTAACACTGCCCAACTTTTTCAAATTTTGCAGACGCCTAAAAAAGATGACACTGGTTAAAAGTGACCACTCATTCTGCCTCTTAAAGAAGCAAGTTCTTCTTTTTTTCCCAAGAAATTCAATAAAAAGAGCCTGCTTTAATGAATAGTAGAGAGGGACTAGGCTCAGAAAGCTCTTAACCATTTATATCAATCATTTGCCCAGCCCTAGCTGTTTAGTTAATACCAGCTTTCCTCAGTTAGAAAGGTTGCCAAGATAATGGGCCAAATGCAGAGAGCTATCCGCAAACCATGACTAATTGCTGGATGGTTTTCACTCTGGGTCATGAGGTGATGGGTGTGCAGGGGCGGGGTGTGTTTAGCCTAAATACCAAGTTACTATAAAAGGTGGTGGAGAGCACTGGATGTCAGCTCTGACAATTTATTCATTGCCTTAGTGCTTTGTTGGTCAGTTCATGCCAGAGGAAGATAAACTACATTTTCAAACTGTCTCTGTGTTTGGCTGTTATCCATAACCCTTCGGAACCTGACAGTTTTGTCAAAGCTCTGGTGAGAGCTCTGATAGTTGCTGATAGTCTGGGAGGTAGGCCTCATCTACCTTTTCATCTCCTTTTCTGCCCCATCTCCTTTTCTACAAAATGTCCATGCCCCATAAAGCTTCTTTGGATCTATGACCGACACACTATTGACCAGGATGAGCTATAGCCTGGGGCATGTTAAGGAAGAGGGAGCTCCTCCAACAGAATGTTTCCCTTTCCAATTATCCATAATCTTCTCCTTCCTGCAATATCCCCTTCGGCATCACAGCCCATCGTTTCCAACATGATTCATTGACCATTAAGAGACTAGAGAGGTGGAGGTGGATTCCAGGAGCTGCCAGGGAAAAGAAACAATGAGCAGTGTCAATGTAGGTGCTCTGTTACATCTGAGAAAGATGCTGCAATTCTTATTTTTTCAGTAGATCCACTAGCACATAAAGGACTATCATTATCTATACATTGCTTTCGAATTCAGAGAATTCTCTGTCTGGAAATAATGGTCTGATATTTGCAGTGGATTTTCATGAGAATTAGAAACTTTCTCCGATATGATACAGGTGTAATGATATGCAGGGTTAGTCCTTTGTGGTCAGAACTTTGCCATCACTGCCTGATTCATTGGTATCAATTGCACAAAGAACAGAGTAAATCCCTGATTTCTTGCTCTTGTTTCTTGCTCTTACTCTGGTTTCTTTGATTTCTGTAACCCTGGATTGTCATCGGCTCCAATAATTAATACTGCTTTAAACAACATTATTCAGTTCCTAATTACTAGTGCTTCTGTTTCCCAGGATTTGGATTTAAAAGGGGAAAAATGAGAGAAAGAATGATGGTGTTTATTTATGCAGAGAGAGAAAATCAAGAACTATTTAATCAAGGATTAAATTCTTATTTAATCAAGAATTAAAATAAACTCTTAAGTGAACAAAAGAAAAGAAGAAATGATATATTTAGTGTATTTTTTTTTCTTTGGGAAAAAAGGTATTTAGGGAAATATGACAGATGTGACATGACTAGTACTACTCCATAGTTGGACTTAGCAGTCAATCAAATATCTGATCCCTGGTGGAATGAGTGGGCTGAGGTTGCTTAGAGGAGTTCATGAAAATTGTTCCCATAGCAACGAAGCTGAGTTCTGTCAAGTAACTCATGCTGAGATTAAGTCCTATATGTGTGCTGGGAAGCAACAAGGGAAAATAAGTTGGCTCTAACAACCTTGGTTCCCTAATTGAATCAGTTTGATCCTTTTCACACATGGACATGCAGGCAAAAGGAGAGGGACCTAACTCTATCACTATCACAGCAGCATGAGAGAAGCAAGACTAATTTCATTTCCATCCTAAATTACCGCAGCCATCATCATTGCTATACAAGATTCCCAATGTGATCAGCTGCAGGGAAGAGAGGATTTCCGCTCTTGCATATAAATGACACGTGGAGAGAAAAAGAGTTGTAAATGCTACTCTTGCCTAAAATATCCCTATAACCTACCAGTCTACTCATCTTTCCTAGGGAGCTAAAAATATGAAATGATTTTTTTTTGTCATGTTCAAACTGCATACTTTTAAACCTTACATTTGGTCAGGATCTTACATGAATCCCAAGTTATGTAGGAAGATTCAAACAGTATTCAACATTTCCATGAAGAATAAGTTTCTAACCTTCCATCTATAAGCAAATGTTGGCAGTGGCAATGGTCAAAATGGGATTACTTAGACCAGGGGTCACCAACCTTTCACACCTCAGGGACCACTGAATTCATAAATCCTGTGGACCACTAATATGAGTTGTCTAATGACTGGATGGGTGGGCATGGCTAGGTGGTCATGTGACTGGGTGGGCATGAGGAACATGATGTCACTCATGTTAAGGGGTGGCTCACCAGCCTCTACTTGCTGCTCCCCTCCTAGCCACTCCTTACGTGCCTGCCTGGGCTCCTTAGTGCCCCAACAGGAAGCAGTTGTTGGAGCTAAGCAGCCACCATGAGAAAGAGTTGGCAAAACAGCCAGCTCAGTTCAAATTTTGACTGAGAAGGAGGCTCAGCAGAAGCACCAAGAAGGAGGCTCAGCAGAAGCACCACACTGAGGACTACGAGCATAGGCTTTTCAAGCAGATGGAAAACCTGCGGGACTGCAAGGCCAGGTACCGGTGCCTGGAGGCTTAGCGGGCTGAGATGGTCAGCCAGTTCCAGGCCATGATGCAATCCCACTGCAACAAGGCCCTCCAGCTCTTTGCCACCATCAGCTCTTCCCTCCAGACTTTGCCCAAAGCCCCACACCAGGAGGCTGAAGTAGACCCCAAGGCAGAATTTCTACGCCCTCTGCCCTACACAAAAAAGACCCCAAATGGGGAGAACTCTGTACAGCAACATAAACATTCATTGCACATATCCGGCCCAGGGGCCGCCGTTTGAGAACCCTTGATTTAGCGCAATATAAAAAATGCAAATATTTTTTCTGCAGACCACCAACATTTTCTCATGGACCACCAGTGGTCCATGGACCACCAGTTGGTGACCTCTGATTTAGACAATGAGGTTAGCACAAGAGCCCTATGGTTACTTCATGCATTGATGTCATGGACAACATTTTTAGAGTAAGCTATGTGATATATAGCACAGATGGAATATATATATATCAATTATATTCAGATTCTTTGATAAGAATTCATCTCAACAATTGACCCTTTCATATAATGATCCTTGTGGATATTAGCAAATCATCTCAAAAGTTCATATGTACCAACCGTGCCTCCCAAATTGGAAACTACATTCTATTCTGTGTATGACATGTTGCCATTTTGTAGAAAAGGAAATCCCAATTAAACTGAATCAGGCCCGTGCTGTTGTTTGCACTCTGTTCCCTTCAGCTCACATGCAGAAGCTATCAACACATGATGAAATGAGGAGTTATATTTTGGGGGCAGCATTCTTGAGTTGATAAAAAGAACTGATCCAAGGTTACCTCTGTACCTAAGTGACTAGAACCTATTTATTCATTCCTGAACCTTAACTACTATATGCTGGCTCTCAAATTAAACCTATGCAAATTGGCTTTTATTGATCTTGATTAAAAGCTCTGCACTTGGTTAGTGAACTACAGTGAAGGCCTATGTTGAGTTGAACAGTAACGCAGTTTGTATCAATAGGGTACTCCCTATTACTTCTCTAGAAGAAGCATTTTCATACTTTGTTTTATTCGGATTATAGACTGCACCTATCAAATGTCTTTCATGTCAATAAATTGGGTTAAAATAAACAATTTGTATTGATCTGATTTCAGTAAATTGAAGAAAAACAATACAACCAATAAAAAACCACTACCAATATATCTTCCTTCGTTCCTTCCTTCCTTCCTTCCATCCATCCATCCATCCATCAGTCTTTACTCCAGTTGACTTACATGGGAATGTTGATGATATTTTCGTGGCAACAGTATTCATAATGGGTTTGCAACTGCCTTCTGCTTCAATAATGACTTAACAACCTCCAAAACAACAACAAAGAAGGAGAGCTCCTGATCTCTACTATTGGTGCTGCTACAGAAAAGCAATACCTCTCCACCTCAGTCTGGACTGGACTTTCTGAAAATCTGGGATCAATTACAGTTTCTCTCTCTTTAGTCAAATTACTTTTTTTGTTATAAAGTTTTTTTTTTTTCATTTTCATAATGTATAATCACATGTATACTATTACATAGCCAACATCATATTGTGTTATTAAATGTTTACATCGATTCATCTTAGCATCAACTCCCAAAAACAATTATTGGCTCTTCTGCTCTCCATACACCATATTTGTACCTTATCCATCACTTTCTTCTCCCTCTCTCCTCCCCCTTCCTACCTCCTTTCTTCCCTCTGTTATCTTTCCCTTCTCTACTTCCCCTTCCTCTCTCCTTCTCCTCTATCTTCTTTCCACTCCTCATTTCTCTCCTCCTCTTCCCCCCTGGCCCTTTCTCCTATCCCGTTCTTCTTCCCTTACCTCTCTCCTCTATTTCCCACTCTTCATCTCAT
Source organism: Natrix helvetica (assembly GCF_964273705.1). NCBI lineage: Eukaryota > Metazoa > Chordata > Lepidosauria > Squamata > Natricidae > Natrix > Natrix helvetica. The sequence continues at coordinate 178,892,317 of NC_138552.1, forward strand.
TTACTTGGTGTATTTCAGCTTCTGAGCAAGCTCCATTTTATGTTGATGGTATTTATAATTCGTTTTCAATATACATATTTAATTTTAACATGTATTCTCCTCCTTTAAAAAAAAGAACAAAAAGTATACATATATATTCATTGTACTTTTAAACCGCCCCCCTTCCAGCCTAATTTTGGCTGAGATGTAGACTTGGTTACAATTCCCAGCTATTCTCATCATTATCTTTATATAATTATGCATCCTTACATGCCCCCAATTAGTGATTCTGCCTTTAAATCTCAATAGTTCCCCATTTTTGGTGTATTTCATGTTCCCTCTCCATTTTCCATTTCTTAGATTAGATTACCCTTAATTGTCTATAAATGGCAATCCTCGTTGTTCAATGTCCATTACAATTCCCTTAATCTATTATATAGAATAGCAGTGGTAAACATCTCACTTTATTCATCATCTTAAAAATTTGATATATGTCCATGTTTCATATATTTTACTCCATGCTTAGTTGTCCTTTTATTGTCATCTTCAGTCAATTCACAACTTAGTTTAATTATCATGTATAAAAGTGAATCACAAACCTCTGCTTTACAACCTCCCCATACCAGTATCATATTTGTCCATATTCCATATATTTAACCTTTATTTAATTATCTTTCCATTATTATATTCAACCAATTAGCAACTCCATTTTATTGTCATATTTAGGAATAAAACCTTATCTTAGCTTTATATTTTCCCATATAAAAGTTTCTAGTTGTCTGATTTTTTCCTAGTAAGTCTTTTGTCCCACTTCTCTGTTCCTGTCTTCTCCCTTTTCTTTGATTTGACATATCCACTCTGTTCAATTTTCCCCAGGCCACCATCAATATTTTATATTTCTCTTTGTTGGGACAAAACCTCCTACTTCAATTTTCCTTATGCCACTAACAACCTCAACCTCTTTTGTCTGCTTTTTATTCCCTTTTGTTGGGACATCTTCTTTTTACAGTTTTCCCTATTCCACTACCAAGACTAATAGAGTTTTTTGTCTGCTTTTTATTTCCCTCCATTTCTACTCTTTCATTTTCTTGTCCCCCTTCTTCTTTGAATTCTTCTTTAAATATCTCCTTCTCTGGGTTCAGAATTCTATTTAGGCTTGATTTTAATGATTTATGCATATTTTTTATAATTTCACGTTGTTCTTCAAATTCCCAGCTTTCCATGATATCCAGTTCCAAAGTTACAATTAGTTATACAGTTCTTATTTCAGAGTTCTGATCCACCTTAAATTTATCCATGGGGAAGAGCAATGGGAGCCATCTTGGTCTTTTGTTCTTCCTAAATGTCCAGTTCCAAAATTGCAGTTAGTTATACAAGTCTTATTTTGAGGTTCCGGTCTACCTTAAATTTAATTCAACTACTGTGAGACTGGAAGAGAAGCCAGGACCATCTTAATATTTTGCAGAGAAAAAAAGGACAAAAGAGGGGGGGGGACCCCTCACATTTCCCAGTTCTTGACTCTGTAATTATTCTTTCTCCTGCCATCTTCCACCTCCAGACAACCACAGCTGCTCCAAATGTATCAATTGGAACAAACTTGCAAACAGCCAGATTTGGGTACCTTTCTCTTTTGCCTCCTGCTTTTCCAAATTCTGATTTATGGCACTTGGTTAACTAAAACTTCCTGCATGGTCAAGGTTAGGTCAGTTATCAGTGAGAAGAAGTGTTTTTTATCCTTTGATTTTTTAAAGTTGCTTCAAAGCGAAGTCAGTCCTTCAGAATGTTTGGTTTCTATTTCAAATCCAAATCCAAATTTAGAGTTTATATTTGAGTGGGTTTGTCACTTCTCTGCTTTCTCCTTTTCTGTCCGAATTTGTTTCAAGCAAAATAGCTTTTTTTTGGGGGGGGGGGGACTGGTGTTTCAACCCTCCATTTTCCTTTTCTTTCTTTCTTTCTTTCTTTCTTTCTTTCTTTCTTTCTTTCTTTCTTTCTTTCTTTCTTTCTTTCTTTCTTTCTTTCGGAGAAAATCCCAATCTGACCATCAATGTTATTTATACTCTCAAGATTTCTTCCTCTTTACCAGGTTTGATTTATGGCTGTGGGTTAGATAAATTTTCTTACCGGTCTTTCATCTCTTCCTCACCCTCCTGTCCATTTGCTTAGATGGGAAGTCAGCATCTTGTCAGCCATATTTCAGGCTGCTGCCCCCACTCTGATTCATAAGGCAAATCTCCAACCTGCAAGGGACCTCCCTCTGGGTCTGGTGAGATGCTGCCCTTATTTGCCCCTCGTCCATGGGGGTTCTGATCCAAACAAGGATCACCGGAGTAAGTTTGTCAGACAGAGTTCATGTGAGGCTCTTCAGAGCTCACATTCTCCAAGTCTGTCCAGCTGGATAACTTCTTGTCGAATCTCTTTAGTCTAATTACTGAGGTGTTGTTGGATGAAGTAAGATGCCTTTTAAACTTTGTCAATTAAAAGCAGAATCTTAAATTTTATTTGGAAATTAAGTAGCAATCAATGCAAGCACCACAAAACTAGTATTATACCTGGAAAATATGCAGAGGACTTCATTTTGGATGAACTGTAGTTTCTGAGTAGTTTTTAAGGGCAAGTAGAGTATATTATATAATAGGCAAACTAGAAGGTAAAAGAACATACTACAATAGGTAGCTATTGCAGCTACCTAGTACAGCAGTATAGTAAAGTAGCTAGGTAGCTAAGTAACCTAGTAGCCAAGTAAGATCACAGCCTACTTTGGTGCAAGCCAAAGTTAAGTGTAGGTCTCTTTGGCCACAGTTTTCATTTGCTGTTTCCTCAGGATCCTGGAGTATAAGTAAAGTTTGAATCTGTTTTATGACTGTAGTGCTTGCCCATCAAGAAATAATTGGTGCAGGCAAAGAAAATCTGAGGTATCCACAGCAACTCAGACTGATTAGGGTTCAGCTCCACAGTATTATGTCCTGTAAGGGATCCTTACTGTCTCTAAATACTAGAAAAGGACATCAACAGCGTTTTTTCCCTCATAGCCTGAGGTAGCAATATACAGTTGGGAATAAGCTGAGTACTGATGATACTGTACCCTGAAGTATTGACTGAGCTCTCCATGCACATAGATTTAGGTGGCATCTCATACATAAGGAGTTATCAAGCCAACTTCTCCACCCCAAATATCTATGCGCTGAAGAGGCCTCCGTTATTTAAACTTTACTTACATTTCTCTGACAAATAATTTAAAGGGGTTCATAACACATTTTCAGAACAGAAGCATAACAATAAAAAGAAATTGAAAAAGTATAAATTACACTACACTACAATCCAATTTAATTTTTAAACAATTTCACAAATGGACCACTAAATCTTTAGCTGACACTATGAGACAGTTTTAAAATAAATGAGTAAATACATTTTTTTTATTTTTTTTAAAATTAATATCTATATTATGCTTAGGAAGATTCTGTAAATGAAGTATTACAACTCATTCCACTGCCATAAATTTTAATTCTGGTTCTAAGCATGCATGCACACATATATGTGTGTATGTGTGTTGTATCAGATTTTCTGATCTGATCTGTTATGAAATATAGGCCCTATATTATTTAGAGGTTTAATGTGTCCTACAAGATCTGCCTCAACGTGTCCTACAAGATCTGCCTACAAGATCTGCCTCAAACAATGGAGAAAAATGAATACAATTCCACCCTCAAACCTGTAATGCTCTGATGACCGAACCTTTCCAAACTGATTTTTATTACATGGTCCACCAACCTGAAGGAGACCTTAACTTAACCTTGAGTTTGGGATGCTGGGACAAGCAATTAATCATGCAGGGGAGGATAAAATAAGGAGGTTGTGAAAAACTAGAGAAGGATGAGCAACAAATGAACTTATAAAACAGCACAATTTCACTACTGTCTAGCTAACAAAATATATAGGTTCTGAACATTCATATATTTAATAACATTTCACTCACCTCTTCCACAGTACACTGCACATGTAATAGCCACGTCAAGTTGGCAGGGAGGCCATAGAAAACTTTAATTGACAGGGAAACAGACAGCCTGAAGCTGAGAATCTTTAGGTTGAGAAGGATGCAACTTATCAATACTGTATAATGCGGTTTAGAATTATATTAAATTTTTGTTAAATTTGCTAGGCGAAGTCCTCAGTATATTGCAAAATGCTGCATGATGCCAGGAAGAATCTAGATTATTTTAGCTTTTTATTTTCTTTCATGTTCCAACTAAGTAAAGAGAAAAAAATCAGTTACATTTAGGAACTGTTATTCTTTGCAGTGGAAGTAGATATTGTCTTTTTTCTCTAGCAAAGAAGTCTGTTTAGCCATGTCGGCATGTTCCATCATCTTCACCAACCATTTCTCCATTGCGGGTAATGCTAAGTCTTTCCATCTTTGTACACACAATAATCTTGCTGCAGTTGTCTTATTCAAAGATATGTAGCATGATTTTTTTTTACCCACTGTTTATCAATCCCAGAAGAAAAGTCCCTGGTCTCAATATATTAATCTTTAAAATCCTCTTTCTGTGTACTTGAATCCAAAATTTTCTAGTTTTTTTACACATACATCAAACATGATGAAATGTCCCTTCCTGCTGTTCACATTTCTAACGTGTATTTGAAATGCCTTTATACATTCTACTCAATTTCTCTGGTGACATACAGCATTGATACAGGACATCATTTTAAAAAAAAAAACATTTTCCTTAGAATTTTTTTAAACATAGAGTAACCTTCAATATTTTCAGCCACATATTTTCCCATTGTTATGTTGTAGAAAAGGAGGAACTAGGCCAAGCTCTTCAATGCAGGAAAGATTTTATTATGCATAGGTTCAAACAGCCAAAAAACACAGCAAATCGTTTGAACCCTGAAGGGTTTACAAAGGCAGGTTCTTATACCCCAAATTACGTATACATTAACTGGGTGTTACATTTGACATATATGGTCCTAAGAGGAACTGAAAAATGCCTAGTAATGATAGAACAAGAAAAGGGAGTTACGTGTATCTCAACAATTTTGCAAACACTATCATATTTTATTCATAGCAGTCGGGGTAGAAAGCAGAAGTGATGTGAAGCAGAAGTGAACAACAGGATGCATACATCTGGGTCAATCTGCACTGCTATAGATAAAAATACTATATGTCATCTCAGCAACTCCTTCCTGGCAGAAGGAGGAACTTCAGCCTTGACCAAAGTCCAGGGCCTTTAATATCAAGCTTTTTAGCTTGAACCAAGGTTTTGGCTTAGCTTACTTACATCTGTGTGTGATATGGGACAGGATTGCTCCCAGGCCAGTGGGCGGGCTCAGGTCGCAACTACCAGTTCGTCCGAACCGGTCCAAACCGGTAATAGCCCACCACTGATTGTAACTAAGCGAATCACTGACAACTCTATCCATCTGGCCTCAGTTTTTCTCTAAATTTTTATTTTACATTCCCTTAACAAAATTCCATTATCTTGTGACAAATGTGTGTCTGCTTATTATTCCTCACCTATAAAATACTTCTTGTAATAGGACCCGCAAAAGTGTTTTTTAGGTGCAGCTTAAAGTTTGTATCTGTTCCATATTCTCAATAGGGCATGCCTAACATTTTGATTTTTGAAAAACTGCATTAACTTTGACTTTATCCATTCCACCAAAATTTCAAGTCATGTCCTTTCAACTCCAAAAACCTTCTATTTCTCTTTCACTCAAGCCAAACAGGAAGCTGCAAAATACTATTTCAAATCGGGTAAACCCAATTGTGCTCTTTCCTTTGTACTTTATAAGTTACAACTATTTATTTTCCATCTCTTCCATATGAATCATCAGAGATGGGGAAAAATACTTCCATCTACTTTTTAAATAATAATGTTGCCATATTAGTACAGTCTAAATCTAGAAGTAATCTAAACCCATGGCAAAATACACAGATCCAAAGTTAATGACCAATATTTTCCTATACTACAGGAAGTATAATATTGTTTGCAGCTTATTTTATTTAGCATATGGCAAATACATGAACTTATAGTAGTTCAAATATCAATGTCAGTCCACCCCGCCATTCAAGAACAGGGTTATCCATGTTGAAAAAAATCAGACATTGGGCCGATGTAAGTTTTTGATGGACATTCGGACACAATGTGATGGATATTTTTCAAGGACCACCACAGTCATATTGAGGGGTAGAGACAAGACCCCCCCCCTTAAACAATGAGTCCTGGTAGACACCATGTTGGGTATTGATCCTGTTCAGAGTTTACCAATGTTGGCAAAAAACAAAACCTGGTAGCCTCTATGTAACTGCCTGTATCTGGGTGTTCAGCAGCCCACTTGACTTTCCACTGTGTGTTGATGTCAAAGTTGTTAGAAAGCTTTTGAGCAAGTTGTAATTTTGTTGTACGCCTTCACAAAAGCTTCCCGCCTTCACAGAACTGGTGGTGCAATGTGGCTCAGGATGGGGAGCTATTTTGTTTATCCATTGCCATGTATTTAGAGAGCCAGAAGTTCTACAAAGATGTCTGACTGCCAACTGTCATTAACTGCCAATTCTTCAATGTAGTCTGGCTGCCAATTGTTGCTAGTCATTTGGTTCCACTTAGCACTTCCATGCTATCCAGGATGCACCACAAGGAGGCAAACTAGCATCAAACCCCAGCTAAATTTGCAGCTAAATTTCAGGGACAGCTAAGCACTGTCTTCCTGCAGGAGGGGAATGTTATTACTCCATGAGGATGACTTAAGGGATCTACTCTTCCTAGTACTTCTTTTCGCTGCTGCAAAACGGTCATAGGTGCCCAGTTTGTTTTCTTTCACATTTTGCAAATATCCATAACCTTCTAGAAGAGTTTGTTCAAAATTCTCTTTTAGAGAATTGTAGTGAAAATATTTCATATAGTGCTACAGCATCTTGTTGTAAAGCCTGCATTGTCATTGGGTCCCAGTGACTTTGTTGTTGTTTAACCTAAATGCCAGCCATAAGGTAGGAGTGGGAAGGACAGATGGAAGGTTCATTTTTCAAACTACGTTGGCATGAAATCGCATTCTTTAAATGTTATTCTCTAGTGTAGGCTTTCTAAATTATAAACGGCAACTTTTTTTTCTAAGACAGTGATCTAGTTGATAGAAAATTAAGAAAATGATTGCATAATACAGAAAACAGAAAAATAAGTTCATATGTCAATGTTGAAAGAGATTATTCAAAACTTTACGGCTTTCACCTTTAAAAATGAAAGTTATTTCTTTTTAAAATGCATCTATTTACTCTATAATGGGTAGTTGCTCAGAAAAAGATAACGATCGGTAACATTCATCAAGGCAATCCATTTATTTAATATATTTATTATGACGTCCATAATACGAAAGTAAGATGAGCAGAACTATTCTTTATATAGTTTCCGTGTGTGTGTGTGTGTGTGTGTGTGTGTTACACTTTACATTTAATTTCTGTATAGATAGCCCTGCAGTCTTACATACACTTGCTGAATCCCATTAACAGAATAACATAGTTACAGAATTGGAAGGGATCTTGGAGGTCTTCTAGTCCAACTCCCTGGTCAGGCAGGAAACCCTATTTTGGATAAATGATTGTCCAAGCTCTTCTTTAAAGCTTCCCATGTTGGAGCATTCACAACTTCTGGAGGCAAGTTGTTCAACTGATTAATTGTTCTAAATGTCAGGAAATGTCTTCTTAGTTCTAGGCTGCTTCTCTCCTTGATCGATATACCATTATGGACAATAATGTAAACAATACAAAGAAGGATATTACAGTGAAACCTCTATTTTACAGAATTCCATTTAGTAGATTTCAGTTGCAATGGACACAATTCAGTTGCAATGGACAGAAGCATCCCCTGAAATAATCAGTAAGCCTAATGCCTCTGAAACAGTCTGAATCAAGCTTGAAGATTTACATCATTCCTTACTTAAATCATTTTTATAAATGTATTTCATTTGCATTTCCAAAGTAGGCATACTGAAGAAAATGATAAGAATACCTGCACATGATGAAGTTTTGGATTTAGCAGTCATTGGGAAAAAATGTACACACTATTTCTCTAATTAATTTATTACACCAAGGGTTTGTGGTAAAGCCCTGCATCTGAAGAAAGAATATAATTTTATATTTAAGAAAAGTCCTGCATCCAAAGAAAGAATATGACTTTAACTAGGGTTAACAATGTCTAATTTGAAATTTCTGGAAGATGAAGACCTTTAATCCATTAAAAACCAAGAGAGGATTTTAAAGCTGTTACCATTTTTAAAAACTTTTAAAATAAATCAGGAGCTTAGGCATAATTAAAGGTATATATACAATTGTATGTAGTTCAAAAGCAAGAAAACTTTATGTTTTGTATACAGTGTGCCTTTCACTAATAGGAATTCCCTAATTATTATTAAAAGCTCCAAAAAGTTACCCACTTATTATCTAAATGAGTTGAGAGAAGAAGATATGAGAACTAACAAACTAGCCTTTATGTTGATTAATTTAAAATGAAACCAGGGGTGAAATTCAGCAGGTTTTGACAGGTTCTGGAGAGCCAGTAGCGGAAGTTTTGAGTAGTTCGGAGAACCGGCAAATACCACCTCTGGCTGGTCCCAGAGTGGGATGGGAATGGAGATTTTGCAGTATCCTTCCCCTTCAGTGATGTGGAAATGGAGATTTTGAGTATCCTTCCCCTTGAGTGATGTGGAAATTGAGATTTTGAGTATCCTTCCCCCACCACACCCACCAAGCCACACTCACAGAACCGGTAGTAAAAAAAATTGAATTTCACCACTGAATAAAACTCCAAAAGGAGTAAAGGCCCTGGAGGATACTGATTTAAACTGAGTAAAGATTATCAATACTATATGGAAAAGAAGCAAATGCTTCCTCTTACATGGGACTTATCTTATTGTCCTTTAAATATATACTTAAAAAAAAGAAAAACATGTCACTAGGAGCACCATTTTAATCTGTTAAATCTGGTACATTTGTTTAATATATCTTAAGCATTGTAACTGGAATGGAATGAAATGATTAAAAAGGAGGGGAAAACATGGATAGGAGACATGGGAGAAATGAAAGACATGGAAGTAGAGAAAGACAGAGATAGTAAGTTATTTGAAAGTCCATAGGTTGTATGAGGCATCCTGTAGATTCTCATCCTCATTTCTACACCGCACTACTGAGACCACTCTTGGGATGCTGGAGTACAGTTCTGGGCACCTTACGCACAGAAAGATGGGCAGAGGGTAACAGCAATGATAATGCAGGGACTATGAGGATAGGCTGAAGGAAATGTGAATGTTCAGCCTGGAGACAAAACGATTGAGAAATATTTGATAACTGTATTTAGGGTGCCATAGGGAAGATGGTCAGAAATTATTGCCCCTTGTCATGAAAACTGGGTTTTCAAAATCAAAAACTGCTAAGGAAATCCTGTATGCTGGCCAATCAGCTATCAATAGCAATAGCACTTAGACTTATATACCACTTCACAGTGCTTTACAGCCCTTTCTAAGCAGTTTAGAAAGTCAGCATTGTTACCTCCAACAATCTGAGTCCTCATTATGATAGACTCTGCTCATTATCAATAGACTCATAAAGATAAACCACATTTATACATCTTTCAAAGAGGTGATGAATAAGATAAGAAGGCAACCAAATGCCCAGAGAACATCTCTATTAACCTACACTCTGATAAACAGGGATTAACACCAGACAAACAATCAAGCAGAAAATAATATCTTAATCAAGGACCTAAAAAGGAGAATACCATACTCCCACCAACAATGTCAAGACAAGCTATGGTTTATAAACAGGAAGTGAATCCCAGCACTGACCATGTTACCCAGCCAAGTAATGAAATATATGCAAGCAAACAAACTCAGAGAGCACCAAGGACTTCACAAAAAATAATAAAAATATTAATAAGGCATGAACTTTACAGGATTAGAATTCATAATTCCATAAAATATAAATTGCAATGTATTGTATTTATTTGGTGTTTCCAGAACTGGAATTGCACAGATACTAAATTAGCTATGGGAAATATTTTCTATTATTTTGGCTGTACAGAAAAAAATGTTACATTAAAAATACAAATAAAAATAATTGCAGTCCAAGTAAAGTTGGTTCTCAGTGGAACATAATAATTATTATTTTCATGCACACACTGTTCAAAGAGGCAGTGATGTCTGTTCCTGTACTATTTTTCCTCAACTTCATTAAGAACAAAGTTGGAGACAATTGTGGGGAACTATTTTGCCACTCTGTGATCGAGTAATTTTCAATAACAACTTATGGAAACAATTTGCTAATGGGATGGCAGATGTAGACTATCGTTTCTAGTTTTATTCTTGATTGGATGAGCAAGGAAAGCACTTGCCCTCCAACCTTTTAGAATGGCAAAACATTTTAGCAGCCTTATTTCAATTTTTAGGAGCTCACCCTATAGTCACTGCAATGCCAGTAATTATAATCAGCCAATGTTTTCAAATGACCACCTTTGATCAAATCAATATATTAATCTCCCTTAGAGTCTTACCTTGAAAAACACCCCCTCTCGGACTCTTAAAACAAAAGGAGACAGTTTAATTATTCCATGCACATTTTTACTATAACATATTTGTAAATGGACGGGATAACTTTTTCCTTCATTTATTTATCTTTAATTCAAAGCTAATACAGTACCTTTTAAATAAGTATGCCACAAATCAAAACACATATTTTGTAGAGCATGTATGTGTGCATGAATACTCATGCACAATTTCACACTCACAAACATATATACTTTGCCACTTTCTCCCATGTCTTCCATACAACTTTATCAAAAATATATGACCACTCAATCTACTATAGCACTACTGACATAAGCTATGAAAAAGATAAAACTGTGATATATTAAAAGAAGAAACAAACTATTACAACCATGCCAGAACATGCAAACTAACTAAAGCCCTCCAAAAGATCTTAAGTGAACTAAAACTCCCAGTAGCCCAAAAAGAAAATGATAGGAGTCATCTACAATGGACAATGTAACCGATTATAACCATCAAGACAGACAGTGAAAGATTAGCTGAGTGCATCCATGAATACAAACTAGCAGTCAGATTATATGCTAATCATAAACTTGGCTTTGGACTCTGATCAATTAACCTGGTTTGTCACCTTCATCCTGATTTTAATCAAGGACCAAATTGAATAAGAAGCTTGACTAAGACATGTGAATCTTTTTACCTACCACCAAAAGGAATATGTTACCTACCTTAACTGAAAATGGGAACTTTTCTAAAGACAAACTAACACATGGATTTCAAAAATAAGATCGAGGAGGAAAAGAATAGATTGGAATGGAATGAAAAAGGATTGTCAGCCTGTGCTTCGCTATTTGTTTTCAGCTGCCATTGAAATGGGGAGGGGGGCCCTGGTATTTGGGAGGGGAAGATTTAGTATAGGAGAGATTGTTAAAAGGGAGTTTTGTTCTCACCATCTACTGCACATGCTGAAGACTGGTGTTTGGCGATGGTCAAGGCCAACCGTCCTGCATACCAACCTGATGATGCTCCTTGAAGATGAAACCCACATGACACCTGAGGGATTTGCAGATTGGACAGTGGGAGGGGGGTTACCGGGGGGAGGGGGTTGGACAAATATTGATATGTATGATTTTGCGTGCTTTTCCCTCAGACCTTGCTTTGCTTAGCTGCTATCTTTTCATAACCAGTAAAAGTACTCTTAATTCTGCAAAATACAGCTAAGTGGTTTCTTTCTTGGTTGCTGAGGGAGGCCGGCTTGATAAAGATATTATTTATTCAGCTTTATTTTAGGGCTCTTTGGCAGTATAATTGCAATATATTTTGCAATTTCTTCCAAAAACCTCCGTTTTGCAGTTCAGATGAAGTTGAATTGGTTCCTAAGAAGTCTTGTAGATATTTAAAAAACAATCACAAATCTGCCTCTACCTTTACAAAAGAGACATGTCTCCTTCCCTTGATATCAAAAGGACATGAAAAAAAAAACCCATGAAAAGTCCGTAAGTTTCTCATTTAAAAGTAGAGCACTTGTGCAATTCTTCCTTTTAATTATCATCTTAGGAAATCTCACCAATACAAAGTCTAAGAGACTTGTTCTTGGCATTCTGGTCCAAGCTGCTACCAGTAGCATGACATCCACCAGGAGTTCAAGTAAGGCAGACTCAGATTCTGCCTGTCATACAGTGCTGTCATAGCTGCTACTATTGCTCTTCTCTTCCTACTCATGACTTCATCCTGCGACAGCAGCCTCTTGGTGCCATCTAACCATTCCCAGGAGCTGTCTCATCTTCTCATCCCACTTCTTGCTTGGATAACAATCCCCTTAGTTGCCATCACAATCATCTTCTTTCTTTTTTCTGGTATTGCTTTGAATTTTGGAATTAACTAAGCTGTGAGCACATACATGGATCAATAAATGTTTGATGTCCGTATTATGTTAAGACTGAACAGTTATTTTATTAATTACATAACAGTATTACTTTTAATTAATCATTTATTTTTATTTATTCACCCAAGCTTCCATATTGCTAAAATCACATAGAGGTAGTCTTCAATTTATGGCTGTTAAACAACCATTCAAAGTAATGATAGTCTCGGAAAGCACTTCCAGCTACTGTAAAACATTGTGGTGTCCCTCCCTTGTTGAAACTCTTTGCACATTTGAAATATCTCACAATAGGGAACCTGGCATGTGTACAAAGATTAAAATGAATTCCACTCCCAAATCTAAATCAAACTATAACAGAACCTTCAGCCTATTCTGACATCAAGCTATCCTGATTCTCTTTATCCACTCTGAGATAACCATAACACCCTTACCCCAAAGTTCTACCAGCATCTAACTCATAGCAACCATGCACCCTTGAAGCAACAGCAGCACCACTCCAAGCCTCCAAGGTACCATTTTACCAAACTTACGTATCCAAAATTATATCGGCAGCTGCACAAGACCTCTTCCAGCAGAAGTGATACTTCAAATAACCGCTGGCATGTAAGAAAAAAGAAGTCATGAAAAATAAGAATAGAACAGAATAGCAGAGTTGGAAGGGACCTTGGAGGTCTTCTAGTCCAACCCCCTGCCTAGGCAGAAAACCCTATACCATTTCAGTCAAATAGCTATCCAACATCTTCTTAAAGACTTCCAGTGTTGGGGCATTCACAACTTCTGGAGGCAAGCTGTTCCACTGATTAATTGTTCTAACTGTCAGGAAGTTTCTTCTCAGTTCTAAGTTGCTTCTCTCCTTGATTAGTTTCCACCCATTGCTTCTTGTCCTACCCTCAGGTGCCTTGGAGAATAGCTTGACTCCCTCTTCTTTGTGGCAACCCCTGAGATATTGGAACACTGCTATCATGTCTCCCCTAGTCCTTCTTTCTCTTAAGCTAGACATACCCAGTTCCTGCAACCGTTCTTCATATGTTTTAGTCTCCAGTCCTCTAATCATCTTTGTTGCTCTCCTCTGCATTCTCTCTGGAGTCTCAACATCTTTTTTACATTGTGGCGATCAAAACTGGATCTGATATTCTAGGTGTGGCCTTACCAAGGCATTATTAACACTTCACGGGATCTTGGTTCTATCCCTCTATAACCAGACATGACTCATTGAAGCAGTCAAATCCAATAGCTTAGCCACAGTCTGACCTATTACATCAAGCTCCCAAAACAATGGCCCATCCCTTTGCTTCTTTTGCCTCCCCTTTCCTTTCCAGCAGGCAGATAAGTGACAGCTGCTTGTGGGAAAGGAGGTAGGGAGAGGTTGCAAATGTGGCTGGGAAATTGACACAGAACATTCAAAATGAGCATCATAAGACTGCAGCGGCAGCCTGTCAGACCTTAAAAAGAAACAGATTAGCTAAGAGTCATGGGCCCCCAGACTGGATGCACAATGTAAATTAGCCCTTTTGACATACCTCCGTTTCAAATTATTGCCCTATGATGCACCATTTTGCCCAGTTAATGGTTACAGGAACAAGTGTTTTCATTGTATACAGATTCTGTTTAGCTTTTAGCTTTGACGTAATTTCTATGTTTTTTAATTGATTGTGCTCCTCTCTCTTTACGCTGGTCTTTAACTGTAATAAAGATTTGATTTGAAACAACAACTCATGGTCCTTAAGGTAAGCAGTACATCCCAATTCTTACCTTCCATTATATCAGCTTATTTTTAAAGCGATGCAAGCCTTCAGGATGTATGGGTGTATTAGAAGCAAAAGGGAGACAGTAAAAATGTATGTATTTGTTCTGCAGAGAGTAAAATAGTCTCCATCAATTAACAGAGACATTTTCAGCAGCCTGGTCTCAGATTATGGAAAGGATTACATTACTAATATTTAATCCATGCTTCAACTTTCCCTGAAATAGCCTAACAAAAAAAGTTAACAAATGCTACTTCACCCTGCAAAGTATTTAGGATTTTCTTATGTTAAATGAAATGTTTGGATAAGAGACCATTTAAATAGGAAAATGGAAAAATATCTTCAGCTGTCAGCAAAACTTTGCTGACCAATCCATTTTCTGAACTGGAGGACTAAATTATCTGTTGTTATTCTTTTTTTCTGTAACCAAAAGGTGAAGCACCAAAAGTCATATCACTGGGAACAAAAGTAATGGAAATGGGTTCATTTCAAGGCCGATTATACATTCACTTCTGCAACTGCCATTGTATCCCTCCAGATCAGTGAATATAAATATAAACTGGATCGGAATAAACTGATTTTGAAATACTCTCATTACCGAATGACAAGAGCAATGGCATTTTTTAGGCAGTACCCAAATGCTCAGGATTAAACTTGCCACCCTATTGTTACCAGGTTTATATAACGATTTCTTTGACAAAGGATGTACACGGTTATGTGTATGAGACCCACACAATGTAGGCAATAAAGGCAGAATGGTTTCTTGTAAATGATTTCAACTCATGCTGCTATAGAAAAATAATTCTAAACAGCAGTGTTATAATTGACTTTGGGGGGAAAAACTTGTTGAAAGATGATTCTCAGAAAGATTGTTTTCCAGTGTTGAAAGCCACAATTTCACTTCCTCTTGCTGAGATTCAGCAAAATGAACCAATCTTTACTAATTCTTATTTTCCTCTGTGTTTATCTCTGCCATACTGCAGGATGAAATTTGAGCAGCACTAAAAAGAACAGATTGTGTGGTGCCAGAAAAGAGTTTCATTTTTTTCTTCCCTCTTGTCTCAGAACTACAGAAACAGTATCTCTGCAATGGGTGCATGAGAGGAACCTTTTCATGAATGGGTTTAAGAAACAATTGTGTAGAAAACATGTAGCTGCCCCTGTTTTGTACATGTGCACAATATATGTGTAACCCATTTTTCCCAGTCCCTGCTAATAATCCTGCAGTTGCCAAAACATAAAAGTCCTGCCACAAATAAGTACACTGATTATCACTACTATTTAAGTTATAAAATACATGGAAACTCCCACCTCCTTTTTGGCACAAATTATATGCATAGGTTTTGGTAGTTGCATTTGCAATTATCCTATACTTAGACATGGGTAGATGGGTAAGCAGTTTTAAGAATAGGAACAATATTGAAAAGAGGTCAGGGCAGGCAGGGCAGGGCAGGGCGAGATAGGTAGGTAGCTAGCTAGCTAGCTAGCTAGGTAGATAGGTAGGTAGGTAAGTAGATAGATAGATAGATAGATAGATAGATAGATAGATAGATAGATAGATAGATAGATAGATAGATAGATGATAGATAGATAGATAGATAGATAGATAGATAGATAGATAGATAGATAGATAGAGACTTGATAATTCTACTTTATTTATTCATGTTATCTTCTTTCTGTTGCCTTGCTACCTGGAAATCTCACATGTTTTTCCCTTCTGTCTTAGTGAATCTAATGCTTCTGGGATATGAAATTCTGAAACAGCTGCTGCTTAAAAGTTTTCCCACTCTTTAGAAGTCATAAGACACGAGTTTCTAACTTGTGCAGCCAACAGTTAGCAGAACAGTTCAATTAATTAAAAAAACTGGCACATGTGTGGACATGGCCATTAAGAACAAAGAAATGCTCAGGAAGAACATGAAATCTAGATGGTACCAAGAAGGAATCTCCGAACACCAAATCCCTTATTGACAGTCCTAAGTCCAAAGTTCTAATAAAAGCCTCCTCTGCCAATCATTTCTCAGTTGATTTGAAAAGTTTCTTCCATGTTTTATGTCATCAAGTTACCAATGGCATGAATGGAAATAACACTGAAGTTCCAACAAACAGGACAATCCCATCCCTTCAAACTATGCTGCTATTATACTTCAGAGTTGGAAACTGTGAAGTTGGACCAACATAAGCTTCTCTTATCCCTTGCAACATTTTCAATACTTGGCTTGGACTGAATGCTGTAATAGAGCTTGGAATAGGAATAAACATTACGAAATTACCCATCAAAAGGCCACTCCAGTAATCCTTACATCCTTTGATTTAGTGATTAAGGCATCAAGAAAACTGAATTCTAGTCCTGTTTTAGGCACAAAAACTGGATCGGTGACATTGTGCCAGTCACTCTCTGTAGGTCCAACTCATCTCACAGGGTTATTTTTTAATGAGGAAAATAGAAGGAAGAAGGAATATTAGATATGTCTAAATCTTTAAAAACCCACTAGTGACATTACTGCATGATGTGACATTGGTACCTTAAATTTTGTCCACTCTAAATTTTAATTCCTACTGGGCAATGTGTTGATAGAGGAATTGATTGTAATAAAAGGTTTCATATGATATGATATGAAGAAGGAACACAGAAGTAGGGATGCTCTTTTTCATCTGCAATTCCATACTTTTCATGACCAGATCCATCCTAACTCAAAATAGTGGAATTCCAGTGATTATCTTCCTTAGATATGCTTAATCCATAGTAAGGAAATGGGTAACTGGCATTTGCATTGCTGTGATGACTTAACCAGAACCTCTTCCTTCTACTCCTTTTCTTGCTGACTGCATGAACAGCCAATGCTGAAATAGTAATAGCAATAGAACCTAGACTTATATACTGCTTCATAGTGCTTTACAGCACTCTCTGAGCAATTTACACAGTCAACATGTTGCCCCCAACAATCTGGGTCCTCATTTTACCAACCTTGGAAGAATGGAGGGCTGAGTCAACCTTGAGCCGGTCTGAATCGAACTCCCTGCAGTAAGCAAAGAGTAAGCCTGCAATACTGCATTCCAACCAGTGATGGGTTGCAGGCGGTTCGCCCCAGTACGGGTGTACTGGAGCCAGGCCGGAGCACCGGATACTTTTCTGGTACAGTGCTTCGGAGGGCTCACGCCCCCGCCCCCACTGCTTACCATGTTTTAAAACTGTTGGCGCTTCTGCACACGTGCATGGCACGTACAGCCCCTGCGTGACTCTCGGCTGAGCAGCTGGAGCATATGGAGGCTTGCGGAAGCATTGTTTCCAGCTACAATGCATGCGCGCACTGCACGCATGCATGTGGGTGACGCCGGGGCCGTTCCAAATGTACCGGTTGGAACAGAATCCGGAACCCGCCACTGATTCCAAGCATTGCGCCACCATGGCTCTTATTTAGATCATATGGGGATTTACTTACATGCTTAATGAGCAAAACAAAGACTTTCAATATACCCCCCAAGTAGACCAGCCTTCACTAGTTTTACTTCTCACTTGTTTAGCACATAAGTTTAGGAACTGTGGGATGCTGTAATTTTCTGCATTAATTCAGCAAAACCCCAAATAAGCAGCAACTTGGGTGAACTTAAGAACCATATAAAATAGGTACATGTTTATCGAGTGATTAAAAAAAAAAGTTTGCTGCTGAGCTGAGCCCAGCCAAGAAGGGAAGATTTTTCATGAAGTGTTGAAACTGTTAGGAAGATATTTTTCTTTTTGCTTTTCCTCCCAAGTCTTACTTTTAACTGCCTTTGATACAAGGTGGCACAAAGTCAGGAGAGAACTTAAAACAAGCTTCACATTAATATTTGACAAAGGGCATCCAATATGTTTGATGTGGCGTCCTTCATGCAAATCATGCTGTCTGAGAAAATCCCAGTAGGAAAAAAGCTTCTTTCTTCTTAGTACTTGTGCTTTTTTCTGACTGATCATAATGAACTTTTCACATTCCCTCTGCAACCCACCACCCCTTGAGCTATACAGAAATAAAGTTATAACTCACAAGGTACTGCCTTTTTTGGCAGGATATTTTTTGTCGTTACATTATTTATTGATTTTTGGTTAAAAGTGAAGGAAATACAATTTTTTAGTTCAGCACAGATTTTGTACTTTTTTTTCCCATGGAGATCAGCAAAAAGAAGAAGGGGAAAAAAAAAACCCTTACGGGGAGAAGGGTGGAAAAGCATATGTTTTATGCTGCTTTTTCTTTTGAAAGTATAATGATAAACATATACCCAAAGATTTTGTGTGTTTAATGAGGCAAGATGATTGAATGGTTACGAGTGACAGGCGATGGGTGAGAAAAAAATATTATTTGTCTAATTGCTGCAGAGTAGGAATTGCATTCAGCTCAATTATGACTAAATTAGCTGCTCCAAAATATGAAATATGAATTGTAGGAGGTTTATCTAGGCTTTTCAGTAATAATAATAATAAAAAGGGAGCAGAGGGGAAATCAGGTAGTAGCGAAGAATGTCTTGCTGTATATAGAATTTTGTACTTTTAAAATGATAATGTGCCATCAAGTTGGTGTGGAGTCTTAATGACCACATCTGCACCCATTGCCGCGATAACTGTGTTCATCCACCCTGTTGGTGCTCAGCGTTTTCTTCTCTTTTTTTCTACCTTTCCCAGGATTAGCCACGGTGGCACAGTGGTTAGAGTGCAGTACTGCAGACTACTTCTGCTGATTGCTGGAGACTGCAATTTAGCAGTTCAAAGCTCACCAGGCTCAAGATTGACTCAGCCTTCCAACCTACTGGGGTGGGTAAAATGAGGACCCAAATTGTCAGGGACAATAGGCTGACTCTGTAAACCGCTTAGAGAGGGCTGTAAAGCACTGTAAAGCAGTATATAAGTCTAAATGCTATTGCTATTGCTATTGCTATTGGAGTCTTCTCTAGAGAGCTAGGTCTTCACATAATGTATCTGAAGTAGGATAATTTGCACCTGGTTATTATCTCTCTTATATTTTGCAATCAAAACTTAGAGCATGATCTTGGGAATGGTTTTGCACAAATCCTCCAAGTAAATAAACACAAAGAAGCAAAACTGTATACCTAAAGGAAATCTACTTCCAAAATTAATCTGTAAAATGCTGCCTATACAGGATGGTATTCTACTGGTTCGGACCGGTTTGAGCGAACTAGTAGCTCCGACGATCAGCTGGGCCCGCCCACCCACCCTTGCATTTTACTGATCTATATCCTCTCAGCTGAGTTGCACAGCAGAGCGGATTGGCTTGCCTCAGCTGTCCCGTCCCCGTCCCCCTCGAAGTAACGTAGAAGGTAAGTTTTCTCAAAATTGCGTATGCACGCGCAAAGTGTGCATTCACCAAACTGGTTGTTAAACTGGTAGGATCCCACCACTGTCCCTAAATAACACAAAATTATTTCTGGGTATGAAATTGTAGGGATTTTTTTCCTCCCTATATAATTGTTAAGCTGGAATTAAAGTTGTTCATAACTAAACATAACACTTTTTTCATTGTTAAGGTAAAATCCAAGGAAAAGATATGGCATACCAATGTAACAAAAGATATCATCCAAGAAAGGAACAATTTTCTTTGTTTGGGAAAAATATATATTTTAATTGGAGATCTATTCCCAGGCCTTTTCATACAGCATTCTCATGTCATCTTGTCTTGATTTCCTGTAGCAATACTTTCCAGAAGCTATTTTGTGTTACATACACTAAAACATAACATTTATATAATTCTCTACTTTTTGAGACACATTGCCCAGCAACAGTTTGAATTAACAATGATTTGTGCTATTTTAAAACCTGGGTATCCATTGACAAGCAAATTGTAAGAAAAATTGACAGAAATATACCAAGAATTTCATATTACAATCCTAACTTCAACCTGTCATCACTCTGAACAGCAAGAGTCAGATGCCAATTAATGCCTGATGTCAATTGATTAAGATATGCATTTCTGTGCCCACTGATCATCACTTATTTTAAGAAGAGTTAACACTGGCTTTTATTATAAACAAAAAATATTGATGAATTTGAATATATATGAGTTTAAAGTCTGAGAAAGTTCAAAAAAAAAGTGAGGGAAATAATCAGGTAGAGTTCTGGGTGACAGTAATATTTATAGCGTCCTATTTGGAAGCCTGATTTACCCAAGGAAACAATTTTACAAAGGCTGCTATTTGTGAGATTATATATTTAGTTTTAAAGAATAATGACTTTGTGCCTCTGTGTGATGTACGTGTGGGGGGGAGGGAGGGAGGGAGGGAGGGAAGGAAGGAAGGAAGGAAGGAAGGAAGCAAGCAAGCAAGGAAGCAAGGAAGCAAGGAAGCAGGGAAGCAAGGAAGCAAGGAAAGAAGAAAGGAAGGAATTTATAAGCACTATTTTTAATATAGTGATGAAAAGGAATTCAATGGCAGCTTGTACCTCCAGCCGTATAGACTTCCAAATTATGCTCATATCTGCCATTCAAGATAATGCAGTGTGTGTACATCTGTATATCTCAGTGTGTGTTTAATCTTTCTTTTTTATGGTTCAGCAATGCTGAAAAAAACCTATTCCTATAACTAATATGTTTATGAACATGGCAGGATATGCAAAGGTGGTAATAAAGCAGCAATTATCTAAGTAAGACATTTATTATAATAACTCTGCTAACTGAATATTTGACACCAGGCCTTTCTTGCCCCTTCAGCGAGTTATCATTCCTTGGGCCAAAGGGATAGTCACTTCTGTTCAGTATGAGGAAATCACTGATTTTTTTTTTTCAAAAGTACCACAGCCCTATGAGGAATGGAGTCAAATCATGGATATCTTGCCAGGGGCTACATTTTTGCAAGATTTTCTGATTCTCCCAGCATAAATCCTTAGCAGAACAAGAAGAAATATACCAGTCCTGGAGCCCAGGTCATTAAATACTTACCCATTGCTTTTCTCTGTTTCTCTTTCTTCTATCAACAGCTCCTTCCGTATTAAGCTTAAGACCCACCTTTTCCAAGCAGCTGGCCTGGCTCAACTTTGATTTAACCATATCGCTCCTGACGGGTTTTTAACTGGGTATTTTAATTATATTTAACTTCTAGGGGTTTTAAATACAGTATTTTAATTGTTTTTATCAATCGATCTCCTCCTTATGTATGTATGTATGTTTTATTGTACCTTTGTTATATGTTTGTTTTGTTTACATATTTATTTCGAATGTTTCGTTGTACGTCGCCCCGAGTCCTTCGGGAGAGGGTGCGGCTAAGAAATAAATAAATATATTATTATTATTATTATTATTATTATTATTATTATTATTATTATTATTATTATTATTATTATTATTATTATTATTATTATTATTAACATAAGATTATTATTTTTTTCCGAAAATTTTATTGGTTTTTTAAAACATTTTTAAGGAAAAGGGTAAGTGGAATGGTATACAAATTTTGGCAGTTGCAAGTGTAGCAGACACCCCCTCCCTCCAAACTCATAAGATACATCTAAGTATAAAACATTAATACATGATCATATAAAATCAGCATATTAATTCTAATAAAAAAATTTTTTACAATCAGCTTATATATTATGATATATAATCTAGATATAATTTCATTATTACTTTCGGTCTGTTTATAACAATGTGATTTTCTTATTCATTTTTGTGATCTGGGCTTTCTTGATGTTGCCCCTTCTCCCCCCGCTGGCAGAGCTCCGGCCCCTCCCGTGTCCTGTGTGACCATTGAAGAGTCTTCTGTTTTTTCTAGGTTCGCTTTATTTTTTTCCATAAAGGCCTGAGCCTCTATGGGTGTATTGATTCTAATTCTTGTCTCCTCCCAGAATATCAGCATCCCTTCAAGCATCAACCATCTAAACCACACCCCTTTCTGGTATAATTTATTCGCCAATTGCGAATAATTTTTCCTTTTCTCCCTAATTTTTTTTGGGATCTGCTTCAAGATGGTTATCTCCCTGTCGTGATATGTCAATGCTTGCCCCCTTTGTACACCCAGAATTACGTCTCTTGTGCTTTTCCAAAGGAATTTAATATGGACCTCCCTGGGTACATTGTGTGTTCTTGCATATGCTGAATTTACTCTATAGACCAGGTCTATCTCCCATTCCATCTGTTGTTTATCTTTGTGTATGTATTCAGCTAAAATATTAGTCATAATGTCCCTTATATTTTCCCCATCTGCTTCTATAACATTTTGAAATCTAAGATAAAAGGACATTCTCTCAAACTCTGTTTTCATTTGTTGGATATCAAGTTCTTTGTTACCCTTCTGCAGAGCCTCTACCCCCCCCCGCCTCCGCCACCCCACCCTCCACAAGGTCCAGTCTCTGTGAGTTCTTATAAATTTGGACTTGATTCTGCTTAATTTCTTCCTTCATTTCCTTTAATTGTTTCTTAATTTCTTCCTGGCCCTATATGAGTTGCTGAAGCATTTGTTGCAAATCCATCTCTGTACTCTTAGGTTGCATCAATTCTGTAATCTTTGACTGTGTGGCAGGACTGGATGTTGCAGATGTCGGTGCAGAGGTAGCAAAGCCAGGTTTTCCAGGTGGTGATCTTTTTGGAGACATAGTTTGTAAAACAGAGAGATCAGTCAATGTAGAGACTGGACAGCTGGAGAAGTAGAGCAGGCAGATGAGTCCAGGAGGCAGAAGATCCAAGCAGGTGGGAGTTTCTTTAATCAGTCTAGCAATAGAGAAGGATTTTCTCTCCAGAGGGTTCAGAAAATAGCAATCCACAGGAGACTCTTCTGGGTGACACGGAGACAAAGACCGGAAGCCTGAGTTTTAAAGGTGGAGTCAGGTTTCATAGTTCATAAAGACAATGGAAGTGTGCCATCTTGCCCTGCCAGCTTTGGGCTCAGAGGCATAACAAAGTTTTAAAAGTTCAGAAAAATTCTCAGGTCATCCATAATTTCTGAAACTAAATCCAATGAAAGTCACTTTTACAGGGGTGAGGCATCATTAGTTGGCTCTCCCCCCTCCTCCTTCCCCTGGGGACGAGAGCAAAATTTTCTCAAGCCGCTTGTCCAAGGGGGGGGGAATCCCCCTCCCTCTAGCCGCACCTCCAACGAGAATCCGAAAGTTAAACTTTAAAAGTTGCTGAAAGGTCCATCAGTTCAAAAGAAAGGGAATGAAGAACGGAAGCACCTCACCATACCGCCGCTGCTTCCTTCAATTTTGCGTTGTCCGATCGGCATGGAGCGAGACGCAGGCGCGCCCTCTGAGACTGCTCCCCGGTGCCTGGAGCAAAGCGGAGAAGCCCCCACCAGCCGCCGCTGATGCCAGGGCCCTCCGCGAGCCACTCCCTCGGCAGGATGCCTCTCCGGGGCGTCCTGTGCCCCCCCAGAAGCGGGGGAAGCCCACCGGGAGAGCGGGAGCGGGCAAAGGACTTGCCCGTCGCCATAGCCGCCGGAACCGGAAGTCAACATAAGATTATTTTGTCCATTGGTAAACTTTTGGACATTTATCTGGGAATACATCCTATGAAATTCAGTGACAGCTATCTGTGAACAAATAAATTTGTATAATGACCATTCCCCCAACTAAGCATTGTCCAACTACAATTGTTAACATTAACAATTGGACAAAAAGAAAAGTTAAAATTACATAAATACAATAAAATCATCTTGGATAAAATTGCTTACATCATAGTCTATTTACAGACAACATAAAAACAGCACTTATACAAGGACAAAATCCTACTGGTATAATCTAATATTCCATCCATCTGACTGTAGTAATAAGATTTCCAACAGAAAAGCCCTGTCACCTTATTTTAGAATCTCTATCACTCTGAAAATCGACTTACAATTGCTTCCATCAAGTTGATACCTTTTGATGTTCCATCCTGGGAAAACCCTGGGAAAAACAGAGTTGGGGAGGAGAAGAATGAATAACCCTTGATGCTGGAATATGGTTACAACAACCATCTGCAAATTAAGTCATATAGCTCTTCCACATCATCAACTGAGGAATTATTTCCCTTAATCCACTATGTAGGGAGAGCCAATGGGGAATTTTCACTCAAAGCCTCTGCTGGAAATTAAACACGCAGACACACATTGTGAAAAGTCCTAAATCATATTTTTTTCTGAGGAGGGGGGGCAGAGAATAATAGGGAAGGTGAAAACAATATAACACAGTAGCGGTCAGATTAATCTGAGCAACCATTTATAGGGCTGACCCATTATTTAGAAACTTGCCAAATGGTTTACGTATATATTCTGGTTAATTTAACAATCTAAACCTTACCATATTCATTGCCCAAGAGGAGCCACCACTCTCCAGCAGTATAAGTCAGTTTCAGGGTTGCCTCATGAATATTGTATCTATTCTATCATCATTTCTTAAGGGGATGTTATGTGAAAATTAAGACTAGTACAATGCTTTAATTACCACATTTTTCAGAGTATAAGACGCTCCAGAGTATAAGACACACCTACCTTTATTGGGGAGGAAAACAAGAAAAAAATCAGCCTTTGCTTCCCAGCATCCATCCGGTATTCATCTGGCCCGTTCACTGCGACCCGTTCAGCGCTGTCGCTGCTCATTCGCCACTGGCACCCATTCACTACGGGCATGCAGAGGCCAAAAATCTGACCCATAGAAGCTGAAAACGGCTGAAGGGTAGGGGCCAGTGGGTGGA
Organism: Natrix helvetica; assembly: GCF_964273705.1. Classification (NCBI taxonomy): domain Eukaryota; kingdom Metazoa; phylum Chordata; class Lepidosauria; order Squamata; family Natricidae; genus Natrix; species Natrix helvetica. The sequence goes on from NC_138552.1 coordinate 178,917,102, forward strand.
CGAGGCTTCAGCAACATTCAGTGTATAAGATGCACCACAATTTTCACCTACTTTTTTTGGGGGGGGGGAGTGCATCTTATACTCCAAAATGTACGGTACATAAAACTGGCTGCCATATTTAATTATCCATTTTTGCTTAATTATTTATTATGTTTGAATATTGCTTTGTGATTCAATAGTTTTTGAACCTGCCTAGTTTTTGTTTTGTTTTTTGGTCAAAAAGCTAGGAATATTTCACTTTTAATTTTTTGTAACTTTATGTCAAGGATTACCATTACAAAAACAAAAATCACAAAATATTATTAAAATAATTCTAAGTAAATAGTGATGAGGTACAAGTTTCTTTTAAAAGAGCAACGTGACATTTTCAACCTTCACATGAAAAAAAAAATCAACTACAATGATTGGCCAGCCCCAAACCAAAAAGAAAACTTTTCTGGTTTATCCCTTCCGCCTTAAATTATCTACAATGATAATTACTTAAAGCATTCATACAATTTCAATGTTATGGAAAAGCACGGTTAGACATGAATTACGTTTTTGCTGCATTCTGCAGTAAAGGAACAGCTTCATGGAGCTTTAACACAACTAGATGACTGGAAGAAGGAATTAAAATTTTATTTTCTAACTCTGGGATTGTAGCAGGATAGCAGCTTAGCCCCTAGGAATAGCCTCCCATGGACTCCTGCTTCTCCCCTCCTTGTAATTTTTACTCTTACTTCCTTTGGGCAGAGCTCAAAAGTATGGGGTTGCAAGGATCTTGCTGCAAGCTGAAAAAACACACCTGCTGTGCCAATTTGTAAGTGTTCCTTTACCAAAATGTCTTTAAAATAAAGGGAACTCTGTGTTTTCTTTTTGAAACCCAGCGATTTTAGCTCCCTGCTGGAAGTCTGTGCCCTCCACATTAATGGTGTTATAGCAGGGGCAGAAAGGAGAGTGAAGCCTTAAAACAGGAGTGTCACCGCTATTTAAAGGACCTATTTGGGAGGATGGGATTTCAATTGCCATTATGTTTAATTAAAATAGCAGAAACAATATTAGAAAAGGCAAAGAGGTTCATCAATGCAAAAGGGAAGGACATCTCCAGCCGTCTCCTTTCCCAGAGGAAATATTTTGTTCTACCCTTTAAAATGATGCTGTAATCAGTAGGAAAATCATTTCCATATTCCATATGAAATAAGACAAGGCATAGTTTCAATTAAAAAGAGAGAATCTTATACATGAGATGTTTTGATAGCTGGAAAAGAGAAATGAGCTAATCTTAGAAAATTAGTTACGCTTCTTATGTTCATCAGTTACTTTTATGGCATTTTTAAAAATAAAGAATCATTCTATTTAGCAAGTGTGAATGTGTGTTGGTGTACAGACAAATATTTGATGTACAGACAAATATAATGTCTATTTCTCTGCAGAATAAAATCTTGAATATTTGAATTAATTCAAAAACTCACAATGGCATTAAATGAGATGGGTAATAAATCCTGATGCTGTGTGAAGAAACAACTACCTTCAGCCTAATAACTTATAAAACAATTAATTCAGAAGGAAGGAAGGAAGGAAGGGAGGGAGGGAGGGAGGGAGGAAGGAAGGAAGGAAGGAAGGAAGGAAGGAAGGAAGGAAGGAAGGAAGGAAGGAAGGAAGGAAGGAAGGAACAGAAGAGAAATCTGCATTGGCCAAGTGTGATTAGACACAAAAGGAATTTGTGTTTGGTGCATATGCTCTCAGTGTACATAAAAGAAAAGATACATTCATCATGAATCATAAGGTACAACACTTAATCATAGTCATAGGATACAAGTAAGCAATCCGATCATACTAGGAAGCAATCAATAAAAATTGCAAGGATACAAGCAACAAAGTTATAGTCATATAGTCATAAGCAGGAAGAGATGAGTGATAGGAATGATGAAAAGATTAATAGTAATAGGGAAGGAAAGAAGGAAGGAAGGAAGGAAGGAAGGAAGGAAGGAAGGAAGGAAGGAAGGAAGGAAGGAAGGAGCAATGTGATTAAATTAAAAGTAGTATGCATATAGTAGTGTCCCCCAACATTTTGGGCACCGGGGACTGGTTCCCCGGAGAGGGTGTGGTTTTGTGTGCTGCCTGCATCCTGCAGATGGGGCTTCGCTGACTGGGTGCTCGTCCATGGACCAGGGATTGGAGCAACAAAGGAATAATTGCAATTTATATTGTAGACATACATTATCTGAATGATATTTGCAATCTTTCTGTAACATGACTCAGAATTATATTTCCATAATCTAAACTGGGCAAAGAGAATTGAGGGTAGAAAAATAAAGTCGCAGCACTGTTCAAATGACTAGAATCTCACATTCGAAGCCATCTGCTGGCAGTTTTCCGCTTTGCTTTACTTCTGCCCCTTTCCTCCAGGATAGGATTTCTTTTTCAGTATTCAATTAGAACTGTTTCAAAAGCCCACTGATATTATTCCGTTTTTTCTATCTGAAGACAGAAATAGGCACTTTAAGTTGGTTTGGCACATTGTCCACAGAAGCTCAGTGTATGAGTTCTCTGTGGAACTTTTCTTTTGAAGGGTTTCCAGGCAAATTCCCTTATGGGAGAATATGTTCTATCACCCCTGCTTTTATCTCTACTTTATTTTGAGGTTTTGGTCACTTGCTTGGATTTTTTTTTTTTCACTTTACATTTTGGAAGTTAAGTCTACTGCGGGATTATTTTTAATTATTTTAAAGCGTTAAACATCCCTGATATTTTAGTATTCCTTCCCAATTTTTAATGTCCTTAAAAAATCTTTTCCATACGAGGTGTTTCAGGTGTTTATCATTTTTTTCAAATAGTCTTTCCTGAGTTTCAGTCCGATATGTAATCACTGACCCTACGACTGAATTTGTGGTTTAATAGCAATAACACTTAGACTAATATATCACTTCACAGTGCTTTACAGCCCTTTCCAAGTGGCCTAAGAGGTTTACAGAGTCAGCATAATGCCCCCAACAATCTGGGTCCTCATTTTACTGACCTCGGAAGGATGGAAGGCTGAGTCAACCTTGAGACTCAAAGTGCCGAACTGCTGGCAGCTGGTGATCAGAAGAAGTAGCCTGAAGTACTGCATTCTAACTGCTGCAGCTCTTAATGAGTACTGCTTCACAGTTCTGTTCTACTCCACTGTGCTAAACTGACAATGCAAGAGATGGACAACAGATTAGGACAAGATGCATTCTATTGTGCAAAAAATGATTCCTCATAGATTCATATGACTAACTGCAGTGGCAATTTTATATCTATGTGTGTGTGCATATGTGAAGCTTTTATCTGAAAACATAAAGATACAAAGTTGCCAAGCTATTGCCTGCTTCCTAGGACTGAGACAGAGTGACTGGCTGAAGGTCCTCCAGTTGGTTTTCTGTAGATGATGGAATTAAAACTCCCTGTTTCTAGCCTGATGGCAATAGCACTTAGACTTACGTACCATTTCACAGTACTTTACTTTAAGTACCTCTCTTAAGCGGATTATAGAGTCAGCATATTGTCCCTAACAATCTGGATCCTCATTTTATTCACTTCGGAAGGATGGAAAGCAGAGTCAACCTTGAGCCTAGTGACATTTGAACTGCCAAATCGCATGCAGCTAGTAGTCAGCAGAAGTAGCCTGCAATACTGCACTCCAACTGCTGTGCCACTGGGTGTGGCCATATCCTTGCCTACTACACCAAAACCAACTCTCATGAAGTACTTTGTGATACTTTATTTTCTTGTCATCTTTTGTTCAATATGTTTACAACAAAGTAATCAAAATGGTTCATCATAAAAACTGGAAAATTGCCACACAAAAAGCAGGGGATACTATGTCATATACAGATCAAAAGAATGGTAAAATTTCAGTCCCTGTGAAATAAAGATACAGTTTTTTTTTTAAATGCTCATTAAAAAAAAGCACCGATACTGTGGCTATGCCCCTTCACTTTCCTAGTTTTAAACATGCATGGCCAAACCAGAAAGTATAGTGCAGTGAACTTCCACAGATTAACTCTTCAACAGAAAAGAGTCCAGGGGAAGCAGAGTAAGAAGGCATAGTTTCCAAAGAGGAGAGGGGGGAGGCTAAATTATATCCAGTTTGGCTTTAGGCCTGGTTATGACACTCAGACTATCTTGCTGAGATGAGACCAGGATAGGGTTGCTTGATCTCTTTGCAGCTGAGATCAATTACCCTCCTATGTTGTTTGATTTCTTAGTGGCTGAGATCAATGAGGCTTTCCTGTGTTGCTTGATCTCTAAGTGACTTTCAAGATCATAAATGTGGTATCCTTTTGGATTACCTCCCAGGGTGATTGAATGGAGGAGGGGGACTGCTTCCTAAGTGATTGTAGTCACTGATAGTGGAGAGAAATTATAGTTTATTGTTTGTTTGTTTGTTTGTTTGTTTGTTTGATTTATATGCCGCCCTTCTCCCAAAGGACTCACGGCGTCGTACAACATTAAAAAAAACACAAATATTACAAAAGTTAAAAAAGAAATTAGATAGAATATCCAAAAACAAACCCAATTAATATGAACAATAAAAATTTAAAAATTAGATTAAAATTAACAATTAAACCAATCATTTATTTTATTTTGTTCAGGCCAGGCCGGCTTGCTGGAAAAGCCAACTTTTTAGGGCGCGTCGGAAGGACAAGAGGTCGGGGATTATGCGAAGCTCTGGGGGCAGCTCATTCCAGAGGGAAGGCACTCCCACAGAGAAGGCTCTCCCCCTGGGGGTCACTAGCCGACACTGTCTTAGTATACTTTAGTATACTGTTGCCTTTCCTTTTTAATGTCTGCATTAAGATTCTGGGTGATATAATCTGTCAATTTGGAGTTAGGTATCATCAGTATGTTTGACTTCACTGATATGCTACAAACCTAGTGCCTGAAGGCTCTTGTGGTCTAGATGGGGAAGAATAGTCTAGACCAGGACTGTCAAACTTGCAGGCCATGGGCCAGATGCGTCATGCTCAGGCCATGCCCACAGTTTAGCAAAGGAGAAAAAAAGTTGTGATATGTCCTGTGATGCCGCCATGACAACGTGAGTTTGACACCCCTTGTCTAGATCAATTCAATCTCAGCAAGATGGAGTTGGTCTGGATTATGAACTCATCCAACTCCAATTTCATTTTTAGTTTTAGACTGGGCTGCAGCAAGGAGGGTATTTGTACAACTACATATAGCATGGTAGTTATATACTTTCCTGGAGTGGGAAACCCTGATTATGATAATCCTAATTGAACTTCTGCAATGGCCATTATATTGGGCTGCCCTTGAAGACCTGAATGGACAAGAATGCAGAAGCTTGAGTAATCATTGGTGTGCCTCAGTTTGCTTAGTCAATATCTCTATTTTGAAAGTTGTTTTGTTTACCAATTGCAAGGTGAAGGATCTTCATTGTTCAAGAGTCGATAGCTTCAAGACTAGAAGTGATATTCAGCTGGTTTGGATTGATTTGGGTGAACCGGTAGCTCTGACTATCAGCTGGCCCCACCCACCCACCCCTGCTCTATCCTGTCCTTTATTTTCTGCTTTCTAGCTCATCTCAATCATGTGGCACAGCTGATTCCCCCAGCTGTTTTACTTACTGTTCTGACCCCCCCTCTTCATACACCAAAGCATGCCGAGACAAAGATACTGCACAATGATTTATTAACACAGAGACGGGACCTTGGCCGCAATCCAGCACAGACTAGACCTTGGCAGCAATCCAGCACAGATGAGACCTTGGCAGCAATCCAGCACAGACGAGACCTTGGCAACAATCCAGCCTGCCAAGAGAACAAGACCCAATAGCTTCTCCAGCTCTGGTAAATAAAGTAAAAAACAGCTTGCGGAAAGTCCCTCCTTAAATACAGTCTTGAGAGGAGCCTAATTACAACCAGCTGAGTTCAATTATCTCCTGTAACTGCATAGCTGTTCTTTACGTCTATTAGCCCTTCGTTGCCAGGCATCCAGAACAACCTCCCTTGTCTCCTCCCCACTGCTCCAATGCATGATGTCAGGACCACACTCCCTTTGGCTTTCACCGCTGCTCCATGCCTCAGGCGCCTCCTGGTGGCCAACCAGCCTCTCTAATCCCTGCTCGGAGTCAGAACCCTGTCCATGGTCCTCCACATCTTCCAGAGTGACTCATAAGGCCCCTCACTGTCGGAGTTTGGTTGCAGATCCAACAGCTCCTGCTGGCCCATAACAACTTACCATTGCTGACTTGGAAGGTAAACAGCTGAGCTTCTAAATGCTTCATTTTCAGCGCTGCTGAAGGACGTGCTCACCGAACTAGTTGTTAACCTGACATTCCACCACTGTTCAAGACCATCTGTTCCCAATTCTTTCTGCCCATTCAATAAGATTTTTTTTAAAATGGGTTCCCTTTAATTGCCTTCCTTGATAGGAAATGCTATAGGCTTAGAAAGTCTCTAAAAACCTGCTTTTTTTCCAACAAACCTTGACGAGGCTATTTTCTTTTGTATGCAGTGGGTGATATTTATTAATAATTAGATGAAATTGTTCTAATAAGACATGGACAGAATATATATATATATATATATTTGTTTTCGTAGATTTTCACGGGTGTAGGTATGCTGGTTTTGTTGTATTCGGGTCTTTTCCCGTGTAAGGTTGAGATTGTCTTTGCAACGTTTCGGCAGGATCTCACCTGCCATCTTCAAGCTGTGGGCTTAAAATGTGATTGGAGCTGCCGTCTTTCTGTAAGTCTAGGTGGGAGGGGATGGGGTGCTGGCTTTGTTTCAGTAAGTGGAATGATTGGTTGTGTGGTTGTATCATGATTGGTAGATTGGTGCTGATTGGTGCAGGCTGTGTGTGCATTGTTGTTTTGTATTGTAACGGCTTGGGTGGTGGGTGGGGCTCGTTTGTTGGCTAGGGCTGGTTTCCAGATGTTTGGTAGGCGGGAGGTATCATCACGTTTGTTCATGCTGTGGGGGTATTTCTCTATTTCGATGGCTTCCATGATTATTCTCTTGTGGAGGTGTTCTGTTTTGGAGATTAACCTGGCTCCTTCAAAGTTGATTTCATGTCCTGTAGCTTTAAGGTGCTGGAAAAGGGAGGAAGTTTTTTCTTTTTTTCTTACTGCGTTCTTGTGTTCTGTGATGCGTGCATTTATCCTTCTGTTTGTTTGTCCTATGTATATTGCTGGCAAGATTTTGCATGGTATTTTGTAGACTCCTAGGTTTTCTAGCTGGATTTTGTCTTTGGGGTTTCTCAAGATGTTGGCTATTTTTTGGTCAGTGGTGAAGGCTGTCCTGATATTGTGCTTGTGGAGAATTTTGCTGATTTTATCTGTGGTGCTTTTGATGTAAGGGAGGAGGGCGATGCCATTGTCCTGTTCTGTGTCTTGGTTTTTTGGGGGAGTTTCCTTTTGGATTAGGTTGGTGATTGTTTTTCTTTGGAATCCATTGGAGATTAATACATTTGTGAGTTTGTGTAATTCAGTTTTCAGGTGGTCTTTGTCGGCTAGGCATTTGGTTCTGGAGATGAGGGTCTTGGCTACAGAGTTGATCTGTGCAGGGTGGTGATGGGATTGTGCATTTAAGTAGCGGTTGGTGTGTGTGTTTTTTTCTGATAGATGGTGTGTCCTAGGGAGCCATTAGGTTTTTTGTAGATTAGGACATCCAGAAAGGGAAGTTGGTTGTTTGCTTCTATTTCCATGGTGAATTGTATTTTGGGGTGTAGGCTGTTGAGATGTGTGAGGAAGTTGTCCAGTTTCTCTTTTCCGTGTGGCCAAATCACGAAAGTGTCATCAACATATCTAAGCCAGAGTTTGGGTTTGTGTTCAGATTTGTCTAAGGCGTTGGTTTCAAAATCTTCCATGTATAAGTTTGCAATGACAGGTGAGAGGGGTGATCCCATGGGTGCTCCTTCTATCTGTTTGTATCTTTGTCCATTATGGATGAAGTATGTGTTGGTTAGGCAGTGGTTGGTCAGGTCCAGGATGTGTTTGGGGGGGTTGTGTTTTTTCTGGATGGCTGTCAAGGCTTCTTTTATAGGCACTTGGGTGAAGAGGGATATGACATCGAAACTCACAAGTAGGTCGCTGGGTTGTATGTTTTGTTTCTTTATTGTTTCTATGAAGTGGAGTGAGTTTTGTACATTTGAGGTGATGGTTTCTGCGTAGGGTTGGAGTTGTTTGGCGAGGAATTTGGCAAGATTCTGTAGAGGTGAGCCTATGGAGCTGACTATGGGTCTGAGTGGTGTTCCTTCTTTGTGTATCTTGGGGAGCCCATAGAGTTTGGGGCATCTGGAAGATTTCTCTCTGGGGATGATTCTTTGCTGGATCTCTTCACTGATGGCAGAGACTTTTATTTTGGATTTGGTGGTTTTTTCCAGGTAGGTGGTGGGGTCTGTGTTTATAGGTTTGTAAGCATGGTCTTGGAGTAGGTTGGATAGTTTGGCTTGGTAGTCAGATGTGTTCATCACCCCTGTGGCATTTCCTTTGTCTGCTGGGAGAATGATTATGTTGTTGTCTTTCCTCAGGTTGGAGAGTGCTTTTTCTTCTTGTTGCTGTAAGTTGCTTCTGGGTGGATTGCTGGAGCAAAGGACGTTGCTGACTGCAAGTCTGATTTTATTGGCTTCATCTGGGTTGATTTTGATGAGTGTAGCTTCAACTCCGCATATGATGTCTTCAGTTGGGATGCGTTTAGGGGCAGCTGCAAAGTTGAATCCTCTGGAAAGGACATTGGTTTCAGCTGTGGTGAGGGTTCTGTCTGATATGTTGTGTACTGTTTGTTTCATGAGTTGCTGAGGAGGGGGGTTAGGCTTCTGTCGTTTTTCTAGTCTGTAGAGTTTGTTGGAGTGTTGTTCTGTCTTATAGAAGGTTTCTTTTTCTGCTCTCCAGATGGCTAGTTGTTTGAATTTGTCCCAGAGTGCTGGGTGGATTTTTTTGCTGAGTTTGAGGTGAAGAGTGAGTAGGTCCCGGTTGGTTTGGTCTAGTAGGAATCTTTTCCTGTGGAGTTCATTTCTGGTTAGGGCTAATTCAGTTCTTTTCAGGATCCTTTCGGTGGCTGAGGTTTGTGAATGGAATTTTAGTTGGAAGCATGTGGGGATCAGGCTTTTGTCTCGGCAGTTGCGTAGGAATGTTAGGTCACATAAGATGGTGGCTCTTCGGACTTCAAGCCTCTCTTAGGATCTGGTGAGCAAGAAGGTTTCCTCCCTGTAGAGGTAAGATATTTGTTTTCGTAGATTTTCACGGGTGTAGGTATGCTGGTTTTGTTGTATTCGGGTCTTTTCCCGTGTAAGGTTGAGATTGTCTTTGCAACGTTTTGCCAGCATCTCACCTGCCATCTTCAAGCTGTGGGCTTAAAATGTGATCGGAGCTGCCGTCTTTCTGTAAGTCTAGGTGGGAGGGGATGGGGTGCTGGCTTTGTTTCAGTAAGTGGAATGATTGGTTGTGTGGTTGTATCATGATTGGTAGATTGGTGCTGATTGGTGCAGGCTGTGTGTGCATTGTTGTTTGCACGCATCACAGAACACAAGAACGCAGTAAGAAAAAAAGAAACTTCCTCCCTTTTCCAGCACCTTAAAGCTACAGGACATGAAATCAACTTTGAAGGAGCCAGGTTAATCTCCAAAACAGAACACCTCCACAAGAGAATAATCATGGAAGCCATCGAAATAGAGAAACACCCCCACAGCATGAACAAACGTGATGATACCTCCCGCCTACCAAACATCTGGAAACCAGCCCTAGCCAACAAACGAGCCCCACCCACCACCCAAGCCGTTACAATACAAAACAACAATGCACACACAGCCTGCACCAATCAGCACCAATCTACCAATCATGATACAACCACACAACCAATCATTCCACTTACTGAAACAAAGCCAGCACCCCATCCCCTCCCACCTAGACTTACAGAAAGACGGCAGCTCCGATCACATTTTAAGCCCACAGCTTGAAGATGGCAGGTGAGATCCTGCCGAAACGTTGCAAAGACAATCTCAACCTTACACGGGAAAAGACCCGAATACAACAAAACCAGCATATTATATATATATATATATATATATATATATATATATATATATATATATATATATATATATATATATATATATATATATATAGTTATGTGCCATTTTAATTTTGGTTAGAAATGTGAGCCTATATGATATTCAGAGTTAGCAATGTTTAGAATGGGACATAATCCCATTATTAATGGGACATAATATTTATTATTAATAAATAATAAAGATACTGCCATCAAAAAAGACACCCCTGAAATGAATGGCCTGGACCAATCATGCATCAAGCAACATAAATATTCATAGGAATCCAACCTTGAAAGTACCTTAGAATAAGAAAAATAAGTAGAGGCATTCCTTAAACAGAAAATCTTCTTCATCCCAAATAGTGTCAAGAAGGCAAATACTATCCAATATTATTTTTATATCAAACCTTTTTAAATAGGCTAGGCAGAGAGTGTGAATGATTACTCTGAGCTTTACAACTGAATGGAAATCTCAGTATATGTTTCCAACTTTCGATCTTCTTGGTCCTAGTTTAGGACTGCAATCACTAGTCCATATTAGCTCCACTTTCCCACTGGGAATCCTGACTCATCACTTTTTGCTTTTCTCCAAGACGTACAACTATAAAGAAGTCTTTTTAAGACCTAAAACTATAATCTCTAACTAGGGTTAAAAAAAAGAGCTGCAAACTAAGCCAAGCTTTAAGGATTGTATTTCTTTCAACCTCAAAGAATCTGGCTGCTCTATTTTGAACCTATTTTTATTTGTCAAAATACTTTCTTGAACATCCTATGTGAACTTTCAAGAACCTATGTGGTCATGTATTTGAGGTTGTATTCCAGTAGACAATAGCAGGGTCCCGAGCTCCCAGGCCAGGGACCAATACTGATCCAAAACAAAAAACAAAAAACCAGGATTCAGAAATGTGTTTGGTTTCTTGGAGCGTTGTTTTATTTAGCCCTCATTCGTCTATTACAGACGAAGTCAGTAAGACAGACTCAAATCAGCAATAACTGCTTTGATAGCAGTAATAAATTTCCCTTTGATTTCTGTTTTGCATTTTAAATGTTTAGACATGCACTGGGAGCTGTAGGAAAAAATGCAATTGAATGATAAGATGAGGAAAGAGGTCTATGTGTGCTCAAAGCTCTTTCTTTCGAAAAAGATGCTTTGCAAATAATTAGCGATAAAATTTGCTGTACTCCCAAGATTTTCCTGCAAGTAGCAAAAGTAAGTGCCTTGTCATTTATACTTAATTTCCCCTCTTTTCCCCACTGACCTCTGTGAGCTAAAGAGAAGGACATCAATGTGTGTGTCTCAGTAGGAGGTGCGCAGGTAAGTAGGCTTTCAGAGAAAGAGACAAATGAGATCAGTGGAAGACCTCAGGAGAAAACACTTTTTGGTAAACAGTGTCATATGAAAGCAACACTGGGCAGAAGGGAGGGGAGATAAAAATTAAAGAGGCACCAAGGGCGTAAGATGTTTTTATACTTAAAAAGCAATGGAAGGAAAGTACCACCAGAGCGTATAGCAATATTCCATTATTGGCAGTACGAAAATGAAGCTTTTGAGTGTGGAAATAAATATTACTCGTCTAATACTAAGGGAAACATTTGATCAGTCTGCTGCAATCGTCTGTAAACTGCCATCATGTGCCAAATGCTTCTTCAGTCATTCTAAACATAACAGTTCACAAATTGGTTTTGTGTACGACGAATCAGCCTTTTCTGTATTTGAATGAAGGTAATCAGTTATTGCATTCCTTTAAATAAGATTTAAAGCAGACATTCTTAACAAATGTCTGGGACTGGATAGAACCGTGATGGCGAACCTATGGCATGCATGCCACAGGTAGCACACAGAGCCTCTCTTCAGGCATGCAAGCCATCGCCCCAGTTAGGCTCCACCGCATATGTGCTCACGCTTCACGCTGGCCAGCTGATTTTTGGGTCTCTGCTGCTCAGGGATGGGGAGCATGCAGGAGATGAATGCACATGCATGGGGGTCGCATGTGCATGCACAGGGGTGGGGGAGTGTGGGGGGTGCAGCACACCTCCCTGGGGTCTGTTTCTGGTCCCAGGAGGCTGCAGGGAGGTCTATTAAGCCCAAAATGGGGTGCAGGGGAATCATGTGCTCATATGCAGGGGCATGTGGTGTGCAGAGGGGTGTCATGCGCACACTGCATTATGCATTATGGATGTGTAGATGCGGGTGTGCACTGTCACATTCATGCATGCACTTTCAAAAAGGTTATCCATCACTGGGATACAATGAACGAAGGTGAAATTGAACCCCTGCAAGATAACGTGGTTTGTCCAGAGGCCACCAGTGTAGGTCATGTCCCTATATTGGTTATAGACATGGTAATACTTCTCCTTCAAGAGCAAGTTCAAGCTTTGGGAGAATCTCCTGGATACCCAGATTCTATCTGGTCAGCAGATAGAGCCTGTAGCCAAGGGAGCTTGGCCCAAATGACCCAGCCTCAGCTGGTATTGTTGCTATGGAGACTCTGGTAACAATAAATGTCTTGTCACATTCTGGCAGTCATGACTGCTGGATAAGGAGATCCACCAACAAATAGGAGGAGAAGGAAAGGACATCAACGGTATACCAGGATCGGCGTCGAGGCAGAGCGGTAGCAGTGTATTGATGCAGTTGCGGACGGGTTGCTGCAAATGTCAGCCTGAGGGCTGACATGTCTCCATTGCATCAAGATTTGTGATCCACTTGAGTCAACTTTTGAAGACCATTTGGAAACTTCCATTGGTGTGGAATGCTGTAGCCCATTTTCTGGTCAATGATAGCCATTTCACTAGTGTTATATCTACACTGGTTCCAATATGTTTTCAAGGACAATTATCTTGCTATTGCCTTGGATGGCTTGAATCCATGTTATCTAGGAGATCATCTTGTTCCAATACAGCCTTTGTTGCCAGTGTTCAACCCAGGAAGTGGTGCTTTGGTCCACTACTCTCATATCACAGGAATATAGCCCAGAAGTCGCCTTTTTTCCATGCTACCCTCTCATTTTTAATTATTGTACATCTCTGAGATCCAGATACCCCACTCACTTTTAGAATTCAGCAGGAAGACAAAGTACTTGAGTCACCTACTATATGATCTTGTTTTATTGGTGGTTTAACCTGATTGTTTTATGAAATTTGTTTTTATGCAAATAAAACAAAAATAGGACAGCCATCATACCAATATATGGTGTAAACAATGAGAATAATGTCTGTGTAGAAATTTGTGGAAATCTTCATTCATGTATATTGAGTGATCCAGTGGCCTAGAGGTGGAGCTCTTGCCTCCCAATCAGCAGGCTGTGAGTTCGATCCTAGGTATTTTTCTCTCTGGACACGTTGAGAATATATCTGCTGAATATAACTCTGCAATGACAACAGGAAGGGCATCTGGCCAGGACACACTCAGTTCCATTCAGTTGCTCAGACTCCACCCCACAAGGGCTTATGGAGTCATTAAAAAGACATGATGATCATTCATGAATATTATGATATGTACATACACACATATGCAAACACACGTGCAGATGGATGTCATCCACAATCAAATTCCTCCTACTAGATGACATCCAACTTTTGCATTTGCTTCTTGTTAACAAAGAAGCAAATGTTGACATAAATCCAGTGGGCTGATTTATCTCCTAAAAATGGCAAAGGTCAGATGCAGAAAACACACACAGGAAAAACTAAATACAAAAATACAGCATCATCAATAATGACACACAGTGTAGGAAGTTTATGGTATATTTTTTCAACCTAAATAAATGAGATGATTGAGAAACAGAATGTTCATTCAGCAGGTTCAGGGATGTCAAATGCAAACAAAAAGTATCATTGGCAGCACTTCAGAATGGGATTTATAATACACACGTGAAAACTGTCCCCAGGATAATCTCTAACACAGAAATGATCAAACTGCTGATTTTACTTATTCACAGTCACTACATGACTAATGTCTAGTGAGACATGATTAATTCCCTATTATAGTTTTCCACAACCTAGGTATCCCCATACCCTCAAATATATGGTGTTAATTCCATGAATTCACCTGTCACTATAGCCACTGCTGTGATTTTCTTTGGTGCTTAGGTTCATATTGGAGATTGAGGAGGACAACTCCCTTAAAACAATGCTCTTCATGTATTCCCCTCGAGCATGTGATATTCAACATGTGTATAGAAATGGGGGCGCAAGTGCTGGATACACTCTCTACATCTCTGGACCCATGGCTTCTCTGCACAACTTCTAGTTGTGATTGCTTAAAAACAAATCTATCTTCATAATCACAGTATTGTTGTTTGAGTGTCTCTAAGCCAAAAAAGAGATTTATACTATTGCTGGTGATCTTAGGCCCATCCTATATTATAAATCAAGTGATACGGTCTATAATACAAATATAAATTCTATATAGACTGGCCTGAAAATAAATAGGGTCGCGTTACTACTTAGTGTAATAAAACTCATGGGAAGAATAGTTGAAGACATGTACAGGATGCTGTTGGAAGGAGAAATGAACATTTGTGGTATTTTTGCCACTACACATTTTACCCTATTACTCCAGCTTTGTTCAAATAACTCTGCCATATCTGGGCTTTATCCAGATTTGTGAAAACTTTATCTGGTAGCCTCAATTCAGCTGCTACTTTTGCATGCAGAGTCAACACCTGAGGACTGGTAAATATTCCTTCTCATCTTCCAATCAAGGTTCTTCACTGAAGACCAAGTCCCTTTCTGGGAGAGGGGCGGTCTAAAAATCTAAGAAATAAATAAAATAAATAAGACAAGTCATGAATATAGTTACCATTTTTTTTTATTTATATTACCAGCACAGGTAGAGACAAGATGGATTGCTTATAATGCCACACTTAAAATAGCTGGAGTGGACAGGAGTTCCATCAACTTGCCATCTTAAAATTGCTCCAGATATTCACAATTATACATTTTATTGAAACATCCTCCAAATGTTTTGAATGACACCTGGGACCAGACATTATATTCCTACAGAATGTTGAATATGGCAACATTTAACTTATTATGAGGCTGATTTTATTGGGAAGGGATGGAGGGATGAAAGGAAGGACGAAAGGAAGGAAGGAAATCTTTTTTTCTATTTTATAATAGTAGCTACTCTTGAAGATTCGCTTTTTAGAAGTTTTTAGAACCAGTATTGCTGAATTATGCTGCTAAACTGAAAGTGTTTTTGAAGAACACAAGATCTCTTCTTGTGCCTCAGAAGTATCCATTGTGCCTCCAAGAGTACTTAGATGTAAAAGGAAAAACAATCCATAACAACATAATTCTACCATTCAAAGGATCAATTGTGTCACTTTGATTTTTTTTTTCTCAAAAGAAAATTAGTAAGATTTACACTGGATTACAGAACGTTGATGGCAATGAAAAGGAGGCGAGGAAATGATAGCTCATACGATAAAGCAACACTGCCTCTAAACAAGAAAAATCCATACAGTTTTTTAAAAAAAACTGAGACTCAAATAGTGAAACCATTTATGCCCTATCTTCATATTTGTTGTGTCTACTTTTGGGACACAACACTAGTTTTCTTCTTCATCTACAGTTTCATAAAGAAAAAGCCACAATTGATCCTGAAAACAGGAAGTTATATTTCTTTTCTTCAATATAGATAACTATTTTTTCACATTCAGTTTTTGCTTATTTTCTTTAAGCAAAGGATATACCTGTGCCACAGATTTATCAACTTTTCCATTCCTTTGCAAATTATTTATGACTAGGAAAATATATTAAGCAAGATGTGACAAATAAATAAGATAAAGAAGTAAATATAATTATTGCTTATCCTGCTTATGCTTCCTTTTTAATGTGATTTTTCCATATAGAAATGTACAGTAAGGCATCTAATTTGAAGGTAGATGGCTACAAAACCCAATATAGCCACTAGATTCCTACGCTTTTTGCTGTCATATAGTATTCAGATTTTTTTGCAGCTCAAGTATGGTAACTCTAATAGACATTCAGTAGAGTTATTCATTAATTACATACAGATCCATATATATTTCATGTGCATAGAAAGATCTCGTCATTATTTGAAATACAAATTATTTTATTTATTTATGCATCTAAAAGATCTGTAGAGTCACTCAGCAGTTACCAAAATTAAAACCAACATAGAATTATGCACCCCATGATGCCATGATTAAAGCAGTAACTCCCAAAATAAAAAGCCATATCACCAACAAAGCTCTTCTAAGTTCCCGACCAAATACCTGGGTGAAAAAGCTAAGACTACAAGGCATAGAGCCATATGGATCTTGAGGGTGGGGGATGCTATTCCATGGGGCGCACAAAGCCACAGAGAAGGCACATCTCCAAAGTCCAATGAGATGGCATTGTTTGATGATAGGAACCAGAACATGCCTTTCCTGCTAGATCTGATAGGGTAGGTAGAAACAATGGGGGATAGGTGGTACCACGGTAGTCTCATCCTATGCCATACAAAGTTTTATAGGTGCTAACTACTATCTAGAAGCCAACTGGAAATGAGTGTAGCTTGCAGTATGACATGAGTGCATTGAGAAGCACCAACAGTGTTGTATTCTGACCAGTTGAGCTTCCAAATGCCTTTCAAAGTCAGCCCAAGTACAGTGAGTTACAATAATCCAAACAATAAGTGGCTAAACCATGAGTCATCAGGAAAAAGGTCTCCCAATCCAGGAACTAGAACATGTGGTACACAAGACAAACCTGTGAAAAGAGCCTCTAGCCATGGCTGCTACGGGTTCTTCCAGCAGTCCAGTCTTGTGAGTCCAAGAAGATCCCTACTTTACCCACCAGCTCTGACTGGAATAATCTGAGCATGGAAGAAGTTCTCTCATGGATATAATGAACCAAGCTCCCTTCCTTGAGGCACAGGTTTGGAGAAAGATGGGGTCCCTATCTGTTATTTAGACAGTGCAATGAGAAACTTTAGACCAAAATAATTCCATCTCTGCTTTGAAGTGACAGATAACCAAACAATTTACCTACTAAACCACAATACAATCACTATCTATCCATACTTATCTAAAGGCAGAGAGGGACTCAAGTTTACCATCTTAAACTTACCTCTAGATGTTCATGTTTCTTAAATGATTGGTTTCAGGATCTAAGAGATGGGCAGGAAGTCAAGGAGGAAACCTAATAGTTAAAATACCAGCATTCTTCCAAATTCTTTCAGGTATTTGCAGCAAATGATATATTGATCTTGCTGTTAAACTGCACAGCTGTAACCAACACATTAGACATGGAAGATAAAAGCAATGACTAAAAGAACCTTATTTCATCTGTCACACCTGAGGCTCTGCTTTCTCCAGACCTTTAGTGTATTAGCACAGAAAATCAATTAGATAACAAACTATACAAATGAAGGGGGAGAGGTTTTTTTCTTAAGGGTCCATTCAAAAATTTGTGGTGTTCCAAAAAGCGTGCAAGTAAGTAACTTTGGAGGAGGGGAGATGGTAGTCCAAACTCTGATTACATATTATTTATATTAGATTTTGGCTAAGCTAAAGATCAATTTACAACTGTAGCAGAACTTGTTATCACACAGTATTTTCTCGTCATTCACATTCAAAGATTGTCAGCCATTTGTTTAGGAGAACGTACATTCTCATCTAAGGCTGAGAGGTTTTTTTCTTTCTTTCATTGAATTAAAACTGCATTAATTTACATCTCACCTTTTGGTTATGTAAGAAAAAAATACAAATAAACAACAAACCCATCCTTCAAATATTAAAGCTTAAGCAAAATACTTCCATGAAAAAACCACCAATTGTGATTCTGGTAACAGGGGTTCTTTCTGAACATCTTTTTGATAAGATATTTGAAGAGCAAATAACCTCAGTTCAGCTCTGTACTTGTGAGTGATGCTCTAGAAATAACTAGCTGCAAGTAGCTGCCATTCATCTTCACCTATTTTTCCTCAGCTATTCTGCAATGGAGGCAAGAGCAGTGGTGGGATCAAATAATTTAGCAACCGGATCTCTTCCCTAATGATTTCTTCCAACAATCAGTTCACCAAACTGCTCAGAAAGTTAACAACTGATTCTCCCGAAATGGTGTGAACAGGCTGGATCCCACCACTAAGACAAGGGTAACATGAATGTAGGAGAATATACATGTCCCAGGATAATGTTGCAGGATCCAATCTGGGGTGGTCATTGGGACCAGAGGGTTTGTCTTCTGAATTTTCAGAGTTGTGCTGGTGCCCATCTTCAGGGAACTTCTCTTTAGAAGACTTTGTGTTTGGTCTGTTCTCTGTGTGGTATTTATATGGTGTCCTGTTGTATGTGGCCTTTTAGATATTGGTTGGGGTGTTGATGGCTAGCTATTAAAGGTAACATCTGTCTAATTCCCTTAGAGTAGCATAAGGGAAGACAACTAGAAGCATTAATGGGCAGGAAATTTAGGTCTCCTCTATATCCTATATTTCCTTTTTTTGGGGTGGCGTGGAGAAATCCTGCACAAAAAACCTAAAATTGTTTTGCAAGCCACAGTGGTGCAATGGTTAGAATGCAATTTGGCAGTTCAAATCTCAGCAGGCTCAAGGTTGACTCAGCTTTCCATCCTTATGGATGGAAGATAAGGACCCAAATTGCTGGGGGCAATATATTGACTCTGTAAATTGCTTAGAGAGGGTTGTAGAGCACTGTGAAGCAGTATATAAGTCTAGGTGCTACAGTGGTACCTTGGTATTCAACTGCTTGGAAACTCATCAAATTGGTATTCAACACATTTTGACATGAAAATTTTGTTCCGGGTATTCACCATTTGTTTGGTACTCAATGCACAAGCTAAAACTGGTCAATGTCAGCTGCCTTTTGACTCATTACATTATTCCTTATGGGAAAAACTTGTTTGGTACTCATCATTTTGGTACTCATTGCCTACTCATGCGTCCTGTTGAGAGCAGCTTCACTGGTATGATGAGCATCATGACGTTCTGCTGAAAGCAGCTCCACCAACACAAGCTCCAGTGTCCCACCAGCAGCAGGGCCAGCAGGCAGGGAGAAGTGGAGTGGCTGCAAATGGTCAGGCAGTGGTACGACAGGTGTCGAGGCATGGGAGACCTGGCTGCAGCAGTCCTAACCAGCGGTCCTAAGATAAGCAGTGCAGGGCGCATGAGGGACCTACACGCCCCCACCCTAGTTTGATTCAGACTAGGGCTTGTTTTCAGGGGAAACATTGTAGTTCTTTGTCTACTTTTGAATTATACAAGTCTTTTTCCTCTTCTGGAACAAGACTTTTATGGTTGTATTCAAAATAAAAGCAACCGCAGTGGTATCTTGGTTCTCATCTTCATAAGAGATTTGCATTGAAGGTATATATGCTTCCAATGTGTATACTGTGCCCAAGCATAATTTTAAAACAAGTGCTATAAATATTTCCTGTCCTTTTTTCCCCTTTTACTAGGTCTTCCAATTTATCTCTTGCACAAACTCTCCACGCTTCCCCAAATTTAGCCTCTCAAAGAGCCAAAATCCACCCTTATGACACAGGGATGAAATGAAATAATAAAATGAAAAGCCTCTCCAGTATCCTTCAGGATACTTTGCTGGGATTTTCAATTCTAATCTAATTGGAAGGATCACTCTTATTTGAAAGCAAGCATGTCAGTGACTAAAAACCAGCATGGTCTTCTCCTCATTATGGTGGCTTAAATAAATGATGAAATGGTTTTGTTTTGTTTGTGTGTTTTGTCGCAGCGCTGCCCACCACAACACTTTGGGAGCACAGACTGAGATAGGAACCTTACTGAGATCCAGAATCAAAACCGAAAGGATTCAGATTTATCTACCTCTTTTGGGGAGAATGAAAATCCATCTTAAATTATTCAATTGAGATGCAATCAGTGGTGGGATTCAGCCAGTTCGCACCACTTTGGGAGAATTGGTTGTTAACTTTCTGAGCAGTTTGGTGAACTGGTTGTTGGAAGAAATTATTAGGGCAGAGAACCGGTTGTTAAATTATTTGAATCTCACCACTGGATACAATATGTAATATGTAGAGCCAAGGTGGGGCAGTGGTTAGAGTTCAGTACTGCAGGCTACTTCAGCTGACTGCTAACTGCAATTTTGCAGTTCAAATCTCACCGGCTCAAGGTTGACTCAGCCTTATATCCTTTCTGAGGTGGGTAAAATGAGGACCCATTTTGTTGGTGCAATATGCTGACTCTGTAACCCGCCTAGAGAGGGCTGTAAAAGCACTATGAAGCAGTATATAAGTCTAAGTGCTATTGCTATGTAGGAAAGATTCTGGGTACTCATTATGATTCCCCCCCCCTTTTTTGTCTATGGAGATTCTCAGTTATCCTCAGGCATATTGTACCAAAGATGTTTTTTCAAGAGGCAACTGGACTTTCCCTTAACATCCAGATGACTGCAAGGAATATAAATCCTTTCATTCTCTACCATTCATTCAGAACTGAAGAAGCTTCTTGGATGATAAGCGAAATGTCTTCAAGGAAAAACAAAGAAAGTTCAGTTTCTCTTGAAAAAAGCACCATTGGGATATTTCCTTTTTTCTTTCCTTAAAAAAAATATGTGGAAGGGGATTCCCAGACTTACACAACCAACCTCTGTTACTTCTTTTACAGTACACTACTTTCATTTCCTTAAGGAACCTTTGACTCAACCTCTTATCGTCAGTGACGTGCGGTGAGATTTACAGATGGTGAGGCAGCAATTTTTTTAGACTTGTGGACTTCAACTCCCAGAATTCCACAGTCAGGCATGCTCAGTTGCGACCTGCCACCCTCCGCCCTGGGATTCGGCCATGGCACCGCCTGCCAGAGCTGCGCGGAATCTGGGGCGCGCTTGTCAGGCGAGGGCAGCACAGATGGGGAGCGGACGGAGTGGAGGAAGCCTCTCCCCCCCCTGCTTCCCGCACCCGAAAGAACAAAGGGAACCTCTGCCGCCGCCCGTGCAACCTGGCCGGCCTCTCTCGCGGCGGCTCTCTGGTGCCGAGCTTGGGAGTCCTGCAAGCACCGCAGGCTGGACTGGAGCCTCAAGTCTAGGGCAGCGAGTCATTCGATAGGAAACTTGCCTCTTGGAAGGAATGACTCGGCTTGGCTCCTGCTTTGTCTCTTCTGCCTCTTCGCTTCTCCGTTCGGTCGTTGGGTGGCAGATCGAAAGCGGGAGCCAAGCTGGGTCATTCCTCCCAAAAGGCAAGTTTCCCATCGAATGACTCGCTGCCCTGATGATGAGAGGTTAGGCTGTGCCTCACTTGCCTCACCTGACTGCACGTCACTGCTTATCGTACATTTGAAAACCATTTGATTTAGAAACTGAATCTGCAGGTTTATTGCATGTTATAACTGCAGTAATATTTTGCACGTGTTGCCAAAATGTTTTCTAAGTCAACTGCAGAACCAGGAGGACTACAAAGTTATTTCATTAAAACAGATTGCCTTCTAACAATAGCTGGCAAGTTACAAAAATATTTCCCAAGGACAGCATGCAGTCCATGGGCCATATTTGGTCCACCCCTGCTCTGCCAAAAATAGCTGAATCCTGCATACTTTTCCTTCTTCAGGCTAACAGAACATAAGCTGTCTCTGGAGGAGCAGGCAACACAGAATACTTTACCTGCTGTTAATCTGCATGCTGGTGGCAGAAGTGAAATATAATTTGGCACTATACGTTAGTACAGTCTGGCAACATAGAGGAAAATAGAAAAGTAGACCTTTCTTGGAGGCGTAGCATCCAACGGAAGACAGGACTCAGGAATTCAATGGTTGAGTCATTGTTGAAAAACTGCTTAAGCACACTTCAACGCTTACTCTTTACGGCATGGCCAACTTCATCTCAGCCAAGTCGTATTGGCCTCTCTTTTCATTCTTTGAAGATTGGCTAGAAGTGCTCTCTTCAAGCTTTGAGATAGAACGTTCTTGCAAACCAAAACAGCAGAGCTTTCTTATAGTTCGGTAAATATTGTTTCAGAAGATGTTTCTCAGCAGTTTTGCCCAAACAGAAGGAAAGGCTAGGCTTAATCAAAACTAAATATTGCAGACAGTGAATCGCATTTTTTTTTTTGTTTAGTGAAACATTCTGAACTTTTGTGCAAGAAAGAAAATATCAGAACTTACTTTTTTAAAAAAAGGTTTTAATGACCCCGTAATCTCTTTCATTGAGATGAACTCAGGGCAGCTGAATGGAGTTGAGTGCTTACTTGCCGGATGCCTTTCCTGTTGTCAATGCAGAGTTTGCAGCTGATATTTACTCATTGTGTGTAGAGAGAAAGAAATACCTGCCGCTACCTAGGATCGAACTCACAGCCTCCTGTTTGTGAGGCGAGAGCTCCACCTCTAGGCCACTGCACCACTACAAAGGAAATATCAGAACTGATAAAGGAAAATTCAGTTGGACAGCTATTTCTCCAGAATGGTACAGAGTATCCTGCTAGGACAAGGGGTTGGACTAGAAGACCTCCAAGGTCCCTTCCAACTCTATTATTCTGCTATAATATTTCAGATACTAAAATGCTTCCTCCGAGCCCTTCAGTTGTCTCTCAGAGAAATCAGAAAAAGCCTCCATGCTATCTGGAAACAGTTTTGCTGTGCTATTTTTTTTTTCCTTAATGTATTGGTTGTGTCAACCTTTTTATGATTTTATTAAGGGTTTTTAATGTTGTTATGGTAATAAACGTAAACTATTTATAGGCAAGGTAGAAAGAAGAATTCTTTCATTTCTAATGGAACCTCAAGTTATTAGAATAATAACGCTACGAATCAGATTTTATTACTTGCTAATTGCAATAGTAGTAACTCTACTCATTCTATACCTCTGTTTATTTGATTTGGATTTTTACAAAACATACAGATAATACAGAGAAAAGTATAAGATTCATAATAAATGGGAACTCCTAGACTTTGTCTCTATTGAACAGGACTGCGGGACTGTTGCTGTGTTTCAACAGCATCCAGAAGGCCATTATTTTGCTAGCTATAAGAAAAAATAAAAATAGAATTTATTCCAGTAACTGGAAGAACTGGCCAATATAGGTTAGGGCTTGGTGAAATCCTATACAGAAAAGAGATTATTGCTAAGCAGTTAACAAGCAACTTGGTTGTCTGAAAATGGACAGTTTGGGCTATCAAAAACATATTGATCACATTGTCAATGTTGAAAGGCTACGTAGTATCCATGGATATATACAATTTAAATTTTAAATATTCATATGATTAGAGGTAGTCCTCAACTCACAACAGTTCATTTACTGACCGTTTGAAGTTAAAATGGCACTGAAAAAGTGAGCTATGACCATCTTTCACACTTATGACCATTGCAGCATCCCCATAGTCATGTGATAGAAATTCAGACGCTTGGCAAATTACTCACATTATGACGGTTTTAGTATCCCAGGGTCATGTGATCACCTTTTGAGACCTTCTCACAAGCAAAGTCAATGGAGAAGCCAGATATTTAACAACTGTATTATTAACTTAACAACTGCAGTGATTCACTTAACAACTGTAGCAAGAAAGGTTGTAAAATGGGGCAAAATTCATTTAACAAATGTCTCACTTAGCAACCTAAATTTGGGACTCAATGACAAATGGGAACTTTGGTTTGCAATATCAAATGAATGCTGGTAAATAAATGGCTTTGGGTAAACGCATACTGAAATACAAAATATTGTTTATCTAAACAATTAGCATCTACAAAAAAAAAATAACTATGGATCTCTGCAGAACTTAAAAACACTAATTCAAGTGAAAGATCACATTTCTTTTCAAAGTATTTCACTCTTTCCTGATTTGCTATTGCAGCAAAGTATTGCTTTGTCCTTTCTTTCCTGAAACAAGTTCTTGCCCAAGTTTTATTATTATTATTACTACTACTACTGCAAATAGATCAAGGCAACACTGCAGTGTTTCATTATTTGCAGATCAAGATAACATTGCAACAATACAGAGATTAGGTTTGTGCATTTCATGCATTTCTGTGTTGCCATCTAGTGGAACAGCAGCCTCCTTATCAAAAGGACTAAGATCCCACACTAACTCGTTAACAGTCTCAAGGATTATAGGCCAGACTTTCTAATACTTCACCCTGGTTCTTCCTGATACTGTGCACTGAAAGGCACTGTTCCAATAATTCAAGAGTCTCCAAGCTCCGGCGTCTGAAAGTGCTGAAAAGTGATCAAAGAGTCATGCTTCTTTAAGGACTGGAAACAGACAGGAGATGCTTCCCCCCCTGCCATTCACCACTCTACTGGTGGCATATGAAAGAGGTT
The DNA here is from genome assembly GCF_964273705.1 of Natrix helvetica. NCBI lineage: Eukaryota > Metazoa > Chordata > Lepidosauria > Squamata > Natricidae > Natrix > Natrix helvetica. The sequence continues at coordinate 178,941,365 of NC_138552.1, forward strand.
GACAAGCACTACAATCCAAGATCCTATGAAGGCCTCCAGATGTGCTGCTTCTGAAAGCTTGACTTGATATTAGCATGATGAAGAGAAGAAAGAAATGGAAGCTTGTGTACGCTTTCTAGTCTAAAAGCCTGAACCGGGGGCCTCGGGCTGTGCAAAAGGGAGAAGGAAAAAGAGATCTATCCAACCAGGAAAAAAAAGTTTCAAAAGCAACTGTCCAATTGCAACAGACATTTACAGAACCTATAACATAGGGTTCCTTTCAGGCTCTGCGTCTCTGCGGCAGTGGTGGGGGGGAGACGGGATAGTTTAATGTGTGTGCCCACCACTTGCACAAATGGGGCTTCACATGTGCACTCGCCCATCGCTTGCATGGCCCGGTTCTCAACAGACTGGGCCATGGACCAAGGATTGGGGACCCCTGCTGTAATATATTGCTATGTGCCTTTGGGGTGTGTTTTGACCCCATAGAATCAAAGTTGGAAAGGGCAACTGATGGCATCCAGTCCATCCTTGCTGAGTGCAGGACCTCAGTGCAGGAACAGCATCTCTGATAGATGACGTCCAATCTCTATTTGAACACATTTACCAAAGGGGATAAAAATAATCATATTATGGGGCAGCTGTTCTACTGGCCGACAGTTCATGCATGTCCTGATGTCTAGTCTGAACCTTGTTTGTAATTTTAACCCATTGGCACTGGTCCTGCCCTCTGGGGCAAATAGAATAAGTCCACTTTTTTCCTTTGGTGTGATAACCCTTCACATATTTGAAAACTGCCATCATATCTTCCCTTAGCTATTTTTTAAAGGTAAAGTAAGGTGAAGGTTCCTCTCGCACATATGTGCTAGTCCAGTGATAGTGAACCTTTTTTGGTTCACGTGCCACTAGTGGGGGGAGCGCAGGGGGGTCGTGTGCGGGCGTGCTGCACCCATAATGCAATGCGTGACCGCCCCCAGTGTGCATGCACGCACAACACACGACTTCCCCATTTTTACATGCTTTTTTCGCCCTCCCCAGGCTCCAGAGGCTTTATAGGAGCCTAGGGAGGGCGAAAAGAGCCTCCCCCGTCCCCCCGGAGGCCCCCCCGGAGGCTTCAGGGACCATCTGGAGGCTTCCCTGAAGCCTTTGGAACGTTTAAAACCACCCTCCGAGCAAACCGGAAGTGACTTCCGGTTTGCTCGGAGGGTCGTTTTAAGCGCTCCGAAGGCATCAGGGAAGCCTCCGGATGGTCCCTGAAGCCTTTGCGGTTTACTCGGAGGGTGGTTTTAAGCGTTCCGAAAGCTTCAGGGAAGCCTCCGGATGGTCCCTGAAGCCTCCGGGAGGCCTCTGGGTGGGGCGGGGGAGGCTCTTTTCACCCTCCCCAGGCTCCTATAAAGCCTCTGGAGCCTGGGGAGGGCAAAAAATGGCTTTTTAAAAGGTGAACTCAGCGGATGCGCACTGGCCAGCTGACAGGGCAGTGCCTTGCGTGCCCTGACAAATGGATCCGCGTGCCACAAGTGGCACGCGTGCCATAGGTTCGCCATCACTGTGCTAGTCATTCCCAACTCTAGGAGGCGATGCTCATCCGTGTTTCAAAGCTGAAGAGCCAGCACTATCTGAAGATGTCTCCGTGGTCATGTGGCCACCATGATTAAACACTGAAGATGCATGGAACGCTGTTACCTTGCCCACCAAAGGTGCTCCCTATTTTTCTACTTGCATTTTTACATGCCTTCGAACTGCTAGGTTGGCAGAAGTTGGGACAAGTAACGGGAGCTCACTCTGTTACGTGGCACTAGGGATTCGAACCACTGAACTGCTGATCTTTCTGATCGACAAGTTCAGCATCTTAGCCACTGAGCTTAGCCACTGAGCATTTACATATTTTATTAAATATTTACATATTTAGTAAATGTTTACATATTTAGGAAATGTTTACATATTTAGGAAATGTTTACATATTTTTAGTAAGCTAAATATTTACATATTCTTTTATCATTCTCTCGTAGGGATATGTCTTATGTACAGTGGCCTTAGCTTAAATTCTACTCATACCCTTTTATATAGACCATTTCAAAAATGGAAACTTTTTAAAACAGAGTCTTATTTGTTTCAGTGTCTCATTTCCGGGCCCAGTTTCTTTCCATTCTTTCCCTTTTGGACTCACTTCCACCCTGAGGAGAAGAAGGAGAGAAGGCTTCCTTGATTCCAGCACCTTTGTCAAAGTGTCCTCACAGAAATCCAGTCTGTTCTCTAAAAACTGTACTTCTTTCCACCAGCCAGTTTTCCCAGCAGTTTTCCCTTTGCCCTTATTCCAGGAATACACAACGACCTCTTCCTTCATGACTTAATGGTTTTGCCCCTTCAAGGTAATCCAGGCAAGAAGTTCAGCCATAAACAACAGCACTATGTTTATTGTAGGATTACACTAAACAGAATCTCGCAGGAAAAATTATTTCTCCCCTCCTCCTTTTTTAGTCTCTGGAAAATTAGGGAAAGTCCCTTCTGAAATAGGAATTTTCATGCCTTTCCCTGATGGACCTTTCTCTCATCAGACCATTGTCTAGGTCAAAGGTGGGGGAACTATGGTCTGACTCAGGAATTCTGGAAATTGAAGACCACAAGTCATAAAAGGGCCATAGTTCCCCACCCCTGGTCTAGGCCATGGGTGCTCCTCCTTCCAAGGTCATTTCCATATAGCATCACATCCCCTGTATATATTTATCTTGAGGTAAGATATTGACTTAATAAATAAATAAAGTTTGTTTGTTTGTTTGTTTACAATAATAAGCATACAGGCCCATACCCAGGACAGAGACAATGCTTTTCTGTGACTCCATAACACTGAACTTGATTTTGGTCTATAACAGAAACAAAACAAAATAAAACTCTGAGATTATTGTACCATCCCAAGTCTCTAAGGACAATTTACCCTTCTATAGAGAGAAAGCAAAGAACAGCCCTCAGATCAAAAGGACAATTTTACACTTCCACTGACACACCAGAGGTGGGTTGCTGCCAATTCGGCTTGGTTCAGCCGAACCGGTAGTGGAATTCAGGCCTGAGTCTCAGAAGTGGCAGTAACCCAGGCCTGCCATGCCCCCGAACTGGTTCCCTTGCTTGGCCGCCACCATTTTGATTTTAGTGACTGTGCATGTGCAGTTCACTGTAAATTGTTCTGCGCATGCATGAAGAACAATTTACATTGAATAGCGCACACATTGCACAGCACACATTTGGCACACAATGCACATGGGTTGTGAACCAGCAGTAACCACCAGCAACAGCTCATCCCGTGACACACACATACATATATACACTCAAATCACTTCAAATGACCTGTGAAAAATGCCCCAGATATAGCAATGATAACATTCTCTTTATGGTTTTTGTTCACAGTTGTTGTTGCTATTGGTGGTGAAGCATTTTGACAATATTGTATCCTGAAAAGTGAGGATGATTTCTACACAATTCTTAAAGGGGAACTGTATTGCAAAATGCAAAGAAAGATGTAATATGAAATTCTGACCTTCACGATAGCCTCAAAAGTTTGGGTGCTCATCTGAAAAAAAAAGTGCAACAAAACTACTGTTATTATGCTTTGATATTGCACTAGAAGCAGAACTGCTGGTTTGGGCAGATGGTGCTCCTGGCCTATGACAAAAAAAAGTATGAGGAAAGAAGATGGCTCTGGTTCATAAAGCAAGCTGCTCTGGGCTCTAAGATGAGTGAGCAAGAGTTACACTGCCTGCAGAGGCTCATGTTCATGTTCTCAAAATAAAAATAAGCATTGCATAAAAAATGCTATTTGACCTCATTTGCAGCCCCATGACATTAACATTAAAACCCTGGGGCTGCAGCGTATAGAGCCATGGTGGTGCAGTGGTTAGAATGCACTACTGCGGGCTAAGTTAACTCACTGATCATTCCAGGAGTTTGATCCTGACCGGCTCAAGGCTGACTCAGCCTTCCATCCTTCTGAGGTTGGTAAAATGATAGCCCAGATTGTTGGGGGGCAATGTGCTGATTCTGTAAACCGCTAAGAAAGGGCTGTAAAGCACTATGAAGCTGTATATATGTCTATGTGCTATTGCTATTGCTATCCCGGAGACCAATGTCCCTGATGTTGAGATTAAAGTGAGACTCCTAACTCTGAAGGTTGAAACTTTGTCCCTCCCTCCTGCTTTCCACCAATGTTTGTAGATAGATTGAAAGTATCCCAGAAGCTGAACCGATTAAGAGATGTAAACCATTGGTGGGATTCAACATTTTTTACTATCAGTTCTTTGGGCATGGCTTTGTGGGCATGGCAGGGGAAGGAAACTCCAAAATCCCATTCCCTCCCCACTCCACTAACCTGCTTTCCAGCTCCGTTCTCCTGTTCAGGGCAACAAAAGAAGATCAGCTGGGTGGCCAGGAGGCAGCGGGGCCAGCCTATCTGCCAATTCTCTGAACTACTCAAAATTTCCGCTACTGGTTCTCGAGAACCTGTCAGAACTGGCTGAATACTATCTCTGGTGTGAACAGATGTTTTGAAGAATCTGAACTCTTGCCCATGTCACTCCAGTATAAAAGGAGATCTAGAATGTTTATACAACTGGTGTGAATATTTTCCCTGATTTTGTGTATAATACTAATTACTGCTTCTCGCCTATTGTGGGTGACTGGAGCGTTGCTTGGTGCTGATCTAGATGAGGCAGTTTCAGGGGACCTACACTATATTGCCAAAAGTATTCGCTCACCCATCCAAATAATCAGAATCAGGTGTTCCAATCACTTCCATGGGCACAGGTGTATAAAATCAAGTACCTAGGCATGCAGACTGTTTGTACAAACATTTGTGAAAGAATGGGTCGCTCTCAGGAGCTCAGTGAATTCCAGCATGGAACTGTGATAAGATGCCACCTGTGCAACAAATCCAGTCGTGAAATTTCCTCACTCCTAAATAGTCCACAGTCAACTGTCAGCTGTATTATAGGAATGTGGGTTTGGGAATGACAGCAACTCAGCCACAAAGTGGTAGGCCACGTAAGCTGACGGAGTGGGGTCAGCGGATGCTGAGGCACATAGTGCGAAGAGGTCGCCAACTTTCTGCAGAGTCAATCACTACAGACCTCCAAACATCATGTGGCCTTCAGATTAGCTCAAGAACTGTGCGCAGAGAGCTTCATGGAATGGGTTTTCATGGCCGAGCAGCTGCATCCAAGCCATACATCACCAAGAACATTGCAAAATATCGCATGCAATGGTGTAAAGCACGCCACCACTGGACTCTAGAGCAGTGGAGACATGTTCTGTGGAGTAACAAATCATGCTTCTCCATTTGGCAATCTGATGGACGAGTCTGGGTTTGGCGGTTGCCAGGAGAATGGTACTTGTCTGACTGAATTATGCCAAGTGTAATGTTTGATGGAGGGGGGATTATGGTGTGGGGTTGTTTTTCAGGAGCTGGGCTTGGCCCCTTAGTTCCAGTGAAAGGAACTCTGAATGCTTCAGCATACCAAGACATTTTGGACAATTCCATGCTCCCAACTTTGTGGGAACAGTTTGGAGCTGGCCCCTTCCTCTTCCAACATAACTGTGCACCACTGCACAAAGCAAGGTCCATAAAGACATGAATGACAGAGTCTGGTGTGGAGGAACTTGACTGGCCTGCACAGAGTCCTGACCTCAACCCGATAGAACACCTTTGGGATGAATTAGAGCAGAAAATGAGAGCCAGGCCTTCTCGTCCAACATCAGTGTGTGACCTTACAAATACACTTCTGGAAGAATGGTCAAAAATTCCCATAAACACACTCCTAAACCTTGTGGACAGCCTTTCCAGAAGAGTTGAAGCTGTTATAGCTGCAAAGGGTGGACCGATGTCATGGTGAACCCTATGGATTAGGAATGGGATGTTACCTACAATAAGTTCATATGCGAGTAAAGGCAGGTGAGCGAATACTTTTGGCAATATAGTGCATATGAAAGTCAGTTCTCTAAAGAGAAGCTCTCTGAGCAGGTGAACAGTGGGACTGAATAGGAATTTGGCAGGGAAAGCTGATGGAGATAATTTTTCTTGTTTTTTTTTTTTCCTGCAGCAGAAATAGAAACAGAAAAAATTGCAAGGAATTTAGCATGTTTGTTTGCCTCTGTGAAGAAAACAAGAACTATGCATATTGCAAGTGCAGCTGATTTTTCTCCTGGAAGAAAAGGAAAAGACCTAGAGAAACTGAAGACAACTTCTACCCTGTATCATACCATGGGAGAAGAGATGTTTCGGGATGGACAGTTGAAGCTCCTCAGAAGAGTCACGGAAGGAAAATAAATGATAAAGAATGTAAAAAAGAAACCACTAGAAAGATGTTATCCAGACTAAGAAGGAAATCAGAAGGTACTCAGGTGCCAATGGAGCTCCACAGTAGGTATATCTTGCTAACCCTGATTTCACAGAACACAGCAGGACAACATGGACTGAAGTAACTCATGAACCATCATGAGGAAAAGGAAAGCTTGGTCACAGCTATGTTTCCCCACTGAAAGGAACAGAGGCTGCCATAAAAACCTGATATGAGGAAAAATTCTCTCTAAAACCCTACCCTCCCTTCTCCCCAGGGGTGAACTGCTCTGAAGTCTGCTTCCTGTTTGCGCACCACAGGCACTGATCATTGGAACTAACAGTTTGCCCAAACCAGTAGTAAAAAATGCTACTGGTTCGGGTGAACAAGTAGTTCTGATGGTCAGCTGTCCATCGATCAGCTGTGCCATGCAATTTCTAAATTATGCGGCACAACTGATTGTCGCACAGCTGATCATCAGAACCAAACCGGTAGTAAAAAGAAATGCTACAGGTTCGAGTGAACTGGTAGCATTTTTTTTTACTACCGGTTGAGGCAAACCGGTAGCATTTTTTACTACCGGTTTGGGTGAACCAGACAGAAACGGTAGCATTTCACCTTTGCTTGTCCCTCAATTCATATAGCTGCCACCCTGATGATGTCCCAAAATGCCTTGAAACTCTTACTGTTCTCCAGGCCATGGGATAGGATGCTTGTTGAACACCTGCTGGTTGCTTTTGTTGTTATATGAGTTTTTTCCTCTTCTGGATGTGCGTGATCTGTTCTCAGGGATTTTTTTAAAGGATAAATCAAGCAGAGTTGGTTAGAGTTGAGCAGCCTACAATAAAATGAAATAAAATTGCAGGAGTTGTCTTGTCCTCCAGGTGCCCATATCCAGGAAATGACAGATAAACTGTCAACAGTTTTCATACCCACCAATAATTATCCCTTAATACTGATTCAGGTGGGGATGAGTGACACTGAAGAGATGTTGAACAGATCTCCAAAGACTGTGAGGCTCATAAAGGTAAAGAAACTGGAAATAGAAATAGAGTTTTATTTAATCCTTTCATTTGAGGATGACAGCACAGCACTGGAAAGAAGAAAACGATCCTGGAATTGAACTATATAGGCGGTGCAGCCAAGAATAGTGCTACTTACATAAAGGACTCCCCAAAAGAGAATATTCTGTACATCTTACAAAGACCAAGAAGGACATGTCAGAAAAGTGAAAGCATGGCAAAAGCCCTGAATTAAATGTAAAATATCAAAGATTCAAGTCTACATCTCAGGAGATAAAGGGGAAGTCCAAGGGCAGAGGTGTCTCTGAAAGACTGTAAAGAAACAAAAATGGAAAGTCAATAAATGGTATTATTCATGGTCTCAGATATTTCTTTATTGATGACTAAACTATGGAAAGAAACAATGAGAACTCGAAGTCTTGATGCAGAAGGATAAATGCAAACCTGATCAGATGGGAGATTATTGGAACATAGCTATATAAGGCTCCAATATGCTCAAAAGGTATAGTCTCATCAGAAATGAAATTAAGATAAAGGTAAAGATTCCCCCGCACATGCTAGTTGTTCCTGACTCTAGGGGGCGGTGCTCATCTCCGTTTCAAAGCCAAAGAGCCAGCACTGTCAGAAAAGGTCTCCATGATCATGTGGCCAGCATGACTCAATGCCAGAGGCACACTGAGTGCTGTTACCTTCCCACCAAGTGGTCACTATTTTTTCTACTTGCATTTTTACATGCTTTCAAACTGCTAGGTTGGCAGAAGCTGGGACAAGTAACCAGAGCTCCCTCCGTTACATGGCGCTAGGGATTCGAACCGCTGAACTGCCCACCTTCTGATTGACAAGCTCAGCATCTTAGCCACTGAGCCACCGAGTCTTCTGAAATGGAATTACGCCTAACTAAAGAAAGTATAAGGCTGTAGAGAAGTTGATGAACCTCAACACAGAAATACTCTTAACAGTGTTTGGATGTCAAAAATAAAAGGAGAAAGCATCATATTGTCATAGGAATTTACTGTCAATCATTTAGGCAGGGAGAAGACATGAATTACATCCATAACTCCTGCATCAGATGACCAATTTTTCAAAAAGGTATAAAATGACAGTGGGAAATTTCAAATACCCTGACAGGCTGCTGGAAATCAAATTCTGCCAAAAGTCAGAGACCCCCAAAATTCTGGTCATCTCTTGCTGACAATGTCATTTGTCAGAAAGTAAAAAAGATAAAAGGCAATCTGCTATCCTGGATCTAATTCTAATCAAAAGGAGAAATTTAGCTGACAGTTAGTGTGACTGGTACCTTCAAGGAAAGTGAATATGTACTCATATGTAACTCAATGGTATCTGAGTTTATGATAGCAAGGAGGGGAAAGCTTAGAAAAAAGTCTGATTTATACAATAGCTTTCAGAAGAGCTGAACTGATGAACTAAAATGGATGTCAGATCCAAAGGCTTCAAATCCTAAGGAGAAAAGTCTCTAAAATGGATAGGAAATCCTAATGAATCCTATTCGTGTTGCAGGTACAATCACAAACAATACTGTCTAGAAAGAAAATGGGAAACATCAAAAGAGACAAATATTGGTACATGTGGAGCTGGGGTACTGAAAAGAAAAAGGGAATGGGAAATGGCAGGATGGGCACATAAATCAAAGAAAGATGAAATGCAGTCTCCCAAAACCACATGGTTGTACCAGAATGATTTAAATTCCGAATTAATGCAGGCTTGCAAGCAGTATCCCAAACTACAGAAAATACTTTTTAGGTATGTCAGGAATTAAAGGCAAAGAGGTTATAGGTCTGTTGGGGAGGGTTAAATTAATAATATATGATGGCAAAAAGCATAATGTCTTGACTTCTATTTTCACATCTGTCTTCTCTCAGAAGAAAAAAATAACTTTCCATGTTTGGATCTCTAGTAAAGAGTTGAAGCTCATGACAGACTAAGAGAGGATAAAAGAATGTTTAGTTCATTTAGAAGGATTCAAATCTCTAGGGTCAGGAGGATGACAGCCTACAATATTCATGAAACTGAGTATCAATTCCAAATGAGTGGAATTGATCACAAAACTGCCACCTTATTTTGTAATACCTAAATTCTCCTGGAGAACTTGATGAGGCCCCAGGAGAACAAATCTTGTCGATCCCTTCAAAACAGGAAAGAGGAATGGTCTGGAAAATTGTAAACTTGTCAGCTTGATATCTCAGTAAGGGCTTAAGCCATTTATTAAACTGCATATTTATAAGCATTGGATAGGAATGCAACAATTAAGAGCCAGCGTGGGTTTGTCACAAACAGGTCCTGCTAGATTAACTTTAATTTCTCTTTCAATGGTATTACTGGATTAATTGTTTGGAAAATAACATAGACATACTTTTCCCCCCCTTCCATTTTCAATCATGTCCAATTCTCGGAGTCTGTGGGGACAAGTCTCTTCAGTTTTCTTGGCAAGCTTTTTCAGTAGCAGTTTGGCATTGCCTTGTTCCTAGGCCTGAGAGGAAGTCACCCAGCTGGCTTTGTGCCTAAGGTGGTATTATTATTCCCAGTCTCCTGGTTTCTAATCTGATTGTTAGAATCACCAAACTCACTTTCATAAAGTATAACTCCCAGCAAAGTGTTCCATGAAGCATCTCAATTATATCAATAGAAATAGAATAGTAAAATATAGGTTAATAAATGGATTAATAACACTAGCTCAAAGAGAATTTTGAAATATGTCCACATCAGCTTGGATAATGGTATTGAGTGGAATGGCACAATCTCTGTCCTGGACCCTATGTTGTTTAATATTTGTATTAATATCTGGATGAAAGGGTTGAGAAGAGAGTATCATATCTGCAGATGAGACAATACTAGAAAGAATTTAATCTTCTATCTTTTCGAAGATAAGAAATTCAAAGCATGGGTGAACAATATGACATTCAGTATTGAAATAAGTGAAGTCTTTCTTCTGGAGACTTTAAAAGAGAAAAACGTAGATTTTCTGATGATGTCTCATCCATTATCTTACTAGGTCTAATCCTGATTCAGGGGAAAAATCAATTCAAATAGAAACTATAATAAAAATACAACTAAAGTAAATACTTTGTTGTTTCAAATTCTGCATATGTATTATAATTCATTTCTGATGATTTACCAGAAAGTAGACTCCGCAGCTATAAATGCTGTAAATAATGATTCTGTATGCACAAAGTTACTGAAACAGTCAGTTTGAGCTTAAATGGACTCCGAGGAATGGTTGATTATGATTATGTTTGCAATTCAAAAGATCTTAGAGTAACAGAAAAAAATTAGAAGAGATTAGAGAATATAGAAGCAGCACAGTAAAATTTGATGGAAAAATTGAAGATGTTTATCAAAAGAAAAAAGTGGAGGAAAAAATTGAAGGAAAAAATAATCAAAGAAACAAGAAAACTGTTGATATTGATAGTAAACTGAGCCTGGCTGGAAATGAAAAGAGTGGAATATGGAAAGAGGAGATAGATGGACTGGAACTCTATCCCAGACTTCAAAGTACAGAAGAAGAAAAGAGAGAAAAATTGATGGAAGTAAGGAGAGAAACTTTATCAGAAGCACGAGTCATAACTAAAGATAAGCTGATTGAAGAAGCAAATGGGGGGTTTCGAGTTTACATAAGAAATGAAATGAACAATAACTTGTGAAGAGAAGTCTATATAAGACTTACCAAGAAATTAATCAGAATGCTAATGCTACAAATGGCAAAAGACATAAGACTGCACTATTACTGGAAAGACACAGGTTGATGTAATGAAAGCTGATATTAAAAATTAAGTAAAATTTAGTTAAATTTAGAGTATTATGTATAAAATGAAGTGATAATGGTTATAGTTAAATAAATGATTGTTAATAATGCATATATATGTATTGGTTTGTTAAGAGGAAATTCTATATAAATTGCAAATGGAGACTATGAAAGGAAGTTTAGAAATTAAACATAATCATTTTTTTTATTTAGAACATGTTATAAAGATGCAATTTTATTGTAGGATGTTGAGAGGAGTTAATGGAGTGCCATTATGTGGTTTTGCTTTAAATTGGAACATTTTCATATAAAAGGATGTAAAAACATTTACAGTCAAATGAAGGCTGAGGTATGCTGAAAGCAATGTATATAAATTCTTCATACTTGATTTAAAAATATGTGATTCAATATGAATTATAGGTGGTGACTGTGGAAGTGACGCACGGAAGTTTTTGTAACCAACCATCACACTTTCTACAATTTGTAATGGAAGATGGTTTTGTGTTTTTTGTTTTTGTCTGTTTGTGTTCATTTAAAAAGTAAAAATAAAAAACTTAAAAAAAAAGAAAAGAGGATGTGTAACCATAAATTGCAAGCTACATGGGGGCTTCACAAATAAAGATAACATTTTACCTTGCATTTTCACCGTAAAAATCTGTTCTCTGGTTTAGTCTAACAGCTAGTAAAAATGTCTGATATCAATACACATTAAAAAGGAAAAAAGGCATTATAGAAATTCTGTGGGACTCTTCACAGTGTAAAGAATAAAGTGTTTGTGTTTCGCAGTTTGAGAAAATTGCTCCCCTTCCTCACGCCAGACATTCAATCCTCTTTTAGAGATATGAGCTATTTAGGCTGAGCACTGAATTTTAATTTTTCTTCATTGCTGTAATTTCTAAAGAAAGGGAGGAGGAATAAATAAAGGATCTGGATGTATCACATAATGTTCTAACATGGTGCAGCAGGGAGCAGACATCTGTCACTTCCGAGCCTTATTATTCTTATCATAGAAAGACCTTTTCTATCATCATTCTGCTCTAGGCAGAATACAAATCAAATTATGTAAGTTTTCCCTATTTGTATGGTTTAAACAATGCCTGGGGAAATTCTTGTAGGCCTCAGAGTAAGCTGTACATTAGCAAAAGTCTTGCCAAACCCAGATTTTTCAGCAAAAAGAGTAGGGTTACCAGGTCTGCTTCCAAAAAATAGCGGACAAGCAGGGGGGGGGGGGGAGGTTAAGTAGTAAAAAAATTAAAATAAATTACAATTAAATTATATATTTTCTTACAAACATTTTAACACATATTAAAATAATCACTTCAAAACTTTACTTAAAATTCAAAACATCAAATATGTAAAATAATAATAATATGTAATAATAATATGTAAAATATTAAATTACATTTTACTTTGCTGTCATGTGTATTTTTTATTTGACTGCGCAGCTTTCATCAATTCTTTGTGTTTAAGGAATAAATTTTTAATTTCAGTACAACTTTGAGAAATATTAAAAAATATACAAAGTTCACTTCGAACTGATGGTACAAGCAGTCGGTTACATTAGTCAGTCCACAAAGTTCCCATGACACTGAAAATTCGTTCAACATTTGCATTTGATACCGGAATTGATGCACAATACTGGAACAGTTTCAGTAAACTCGGAGCTGGCTCTTTCTTGAAAAAGTACGTCCACTTTTCAAGGGATGAATCGTCCTGCAGATGAACATAAACTTCTTCTAAGGCAGAAATTTCATCGAAGAGAGTGTTGGGTGGAAGTTCTTCTCACCATGGTGATAATAACCAGATGTTCGTCATTTCTTCTAAAGTTGGATGATTATTGCAATCAATTAGATTGAAACAACTTAGTGTCTCATATACTGAATCAGTGAAATTATACCACTTTTCTAGGTACGCAATGGCTCTTTGATACACGTTGATGGCTTCTTTCTTGAACTTTTACATGGCATTCTCAGGCAAATGTTTTTTTACGTAAGGCAAATAAAACTTTCATTCCAAAAAACTGCCCATCATATTTTTTTGCAAAGAATCACGCAGCTTACACATGATAATGTGAAGATCACATGCGAGAAAAAACTTGCTTTCCAGCTTCAGTGGGGTGTCTTGCATTATTGACATGAAGAAGTGCGTGAAATATAAATATAATTCTGAAATTGTTAAAACATACTTATCCAACTAAGAAAAAAGTATAATATAAAAATGATAGGTAAATGCGAGTTAAGAAAAATAGTATGCAAATAATTTTATATACTTTTATTAAATGTCTTGTGAAACAATTGAGTATGATTAATAATTTTTTTCGGAGAATCGAGTTCAATGGATATTCGATCTTTGTCTCATTCTAACTTATGGGAAAAAAAGACAAAACGCGATTCTCCTATCCTTATTCTCTTAGACTGTACAGCTTTAGATTACGTACCATTTCATCATAAAGCTTTTAAATAAAAAAAAAAACATGTCCACTATTTTGTGAAAAAAAATAATGAACATAATGTGAAAAAAGCAGACTGTCCGCTCGAATAGTTTGTTTTCTTTGTTTGTTTGTTTTGTTTATTTGGATTTATATGCAGCCCTTCTCCAAAAGGACTCAGGGCGGCGTGGACACCTGGCAACCTTAAAAAAAGCCAGATCCAGTTGAAAGGAAAATAACTGTCTGGGTTAAAATCTAAGTGGGGTTACGACTGGTTAATACTTAGATGGGAAATTGCCAATAAATTCTAGAACTATAAGATAGCCTAAGGGTCTATTAGGCATAGTAGTTAAGGTGCCGTCCTAGAAACCAGGGAACTGAGAGTTCTGGTTCTGCTTTATACATGAAAGTCAGCTGGGTGACTTTGAGTCAGTCACTCTTCCTTAGGTCACCCACCTCACAGGGTTGTTGTTGTGGGGAAAATAAGAGGAGGAATGAGTATTGTGCATGTTCACCTCTTTAAGTTACACATAGAGCAATAAAGGCAGGATAAAAAATAATCTACTAAATAAATAAAATAGGCTGAGAAATGGAAAGCCTATCCCAAAGCAGTCATCACAGGCCACTTCCATACTGCCATCAGGAAAAAATGACAGCTGTGTCTCTTTAAGTCAATGGGAGCTGAGCCTAACTGAACGAAAATTTTACCTTAAATTTGTTACAAAGGCTTAGACTCAGAAATGTCAGATTTTGTCATTGCTGCCATGGAAATCCAGTTTGATGCATTCTAATCAGTTTAGTACATACTATAATGGTAGATTCAGCAGAAGACTTTGAAACAAACACAAAAGTATCCATTTCTAATAATGGTCCCTTTTATGGCAACCTGAGATAGTTAATGTCATATACAGGTAGTCCACAACTTACAACAGTTCCTTTAGTGACCGTTCAAAGTCACAACCGCACTGTTTTATGACTTATGACCATTTCTCATAGTTATTGCAACATCCCCATGGTCACATGATCAAAATTTGCTTGGCAACTTGACTCATTTATGACGGTTGCAATGTCCCAGAATCATGTAACTGTCACTGTTCCGAGCTTGGCCAGCAAAAGACTAGGCCACACTATAGTGTCCAACAAATACTTTTACTGGGCTCTTGGCTCAGCATGCAGTGAATGAGACGAAAGCATTTCTAGCCAGCATTACCAGCTTCCGCCAGCTAGCTGGATATGAGGGTTCAGCATGCCCCACCCACACCTGTTACCTGCCTGCTCCAGGCCTGGCTTCATGGTTTCTGATCTCGCCACAGCTGTCTCTCCTTCCTGACCCTCCACCCACATGCAATAATGCCAACACTCAGTACCCAACACCTGACTGTGCGCCCCATTTCCTCTCCATGGATTGTGGTAACTCTAACATCTCGGACATTGACAGTAACCTTCTAACAAGCAAAGTCAATAGGGAAACCAGATTCAATTAACAAACATGTAACTAACTTAACAATTGCAGTGATCCACTTGACAACTGTGGCAAGAAAGATCGTAAAACTAACTTAACAATTGTCTCACATAGCAAAAGAAATTGTGGGCTCAATTGTACTCATAAGTGAAGGACTATCTGTATTTTGATAGTCTAGCATTCACTATTTTTCCTCCAAGGTTAGCTCTAGATAGTTTCTTTCTCAAATGGAAAACCCTACCCTTTTCCACACACAAAAGTCAGATGCCTGAAGGTTCGATTCTATATTTCTACTTTCCGCTTCCACTAGCTAGAATCCCAAGACATCTCCATGGGTGTGAGGCAGTCTACATGGCATGAGCTGCCATTCGGGTTATGCATTAATTAATCCAAATTTGTAGGAGAAACCGCAGTTTAGTGCACAAATGAAGGCCTACAGGTCAGCACTCTCCTACCTCAAAGACATTTTCCTGGGGTCACTCTACAAAGCTCTTTGTCTAAAGAGTTGCTGCCTGGATGATTCTCCAGATGGCCCTCTCTTCTGAAATAGTAAAACCAACCTCATTCAGCATTTAAATATGCAGAGTTCACGCTGCAAGTTGGTGGATGCCAAGCTCATGCAAATACAAGTGGGTGGATTTCCCAAAGGGTTTGTAGCACTGTCTTTGTCAGAACATCTAAATGACTTTATAAAGATAGGTAGTCAAGTCTGAAATGAGTACTTCAATTGCGACTTCTATTCACTGAATAAATAGATAAGAAATTGAAACCAGCCATTGTTGAAATCCAACCTAGTGTCACTAATAAAAAGAAAAAAAGAATATGTTAGGAAGGACACTTAAAAAAAAAAAACTATTCAAGTATATCCTCCTTTCCTATTTCCTTAGGGTGGCAGAACAAAGTTAGACCTAAAGCTATGAAACTGCAGATTCACTTATCTGTTTTTCAGTTAGCTTGTAGAATACAAGTATGTATCGGTTTTTGTCTAGTTTTAGATATGAAACATGAGCTTGAGATTTTAATTCAGGTATTACTAAATGGAGCTTTACAATTATACGTGGGAGAGGGGAAAGATTGAGAGATACGTATTAGCCACAGTATCGATTAGTCCTCTAATTCAGTACATTTAAATACCTGTGCAATTTGCAGTTACAGAAGGAAAGATCGCAACCCATTTCCCCTCCAAGAGATATTGTGGGGTGGGGAAGGGGGGTATGGAAGATCAGCAAGATTTGAAACATAATGATTTTGCAGAGGACCTGTGTTGAAATAACATTTCCTACATGGGATATAAAATACAAACATGTTTTGCCTACAAGTTCCTTGAAAAGTGTTTTTAAAAGCTTTGGGGGATGTGAACAATTTAAGGATTAATTATGGCATACATATTTATTAACTAAGCTAGTAAGCATTCGGATCTTCCTGATGCATCGAACAGTGTGCAGATCTTGGCTGTAGAAAGCTTTTAAAGAAGAGATTGGACTGAAATAGCATAGGACCATGATGGTGAACCTATGGCAGGCGTGCCACAGGTGGCATGCAGAGCCCTCTCTGAGGGCATGCGAGCCGTCACTCTAGCTCAGCTGCACCGCGCATGCGGGCACGCCTCCTACCGGCCAGCTGATTTTTGGGTTTCTGCCACGCGTGCACGGAGGACAGAGTGCATGTGGGAGATGCATGCACATGCGCAGGTGAGCAGGGGGTCATGCACACATACATGGGTGGTGGTGGGAGTACAAGGGGTGTACCCCCCTCCCACGGCCCATTTTTGATCTTAGGAGGCTGCAAGGAAGCCTGCTAGGCACGAAACAGGACAAGGGGGGGCACCTGCATGCATGGGGGTGTGGGGGCATGGGGGGCATGTATAAGGGGGGAAGGCAGGGGTGTTATGCATGCATAGCATTATGGGTGTGGGCATGCAACCACAAAAACGTTAGCCTCACTGGCATAGGGTTTGCTGCTTGAGCAAGGGGTTGGATTAGAAGATCTCAATGGTCTGCTTCAACTCTGTTATTCTGTTATTCACCCCTCCAAATGCAGGGCGTCCTCCTGAATTTACTCACTAGTCACTGTTCAGCAATTACAGTGTAAAACTGGAGATCTGGTTTCTGCTAATCAGTGACTAGTAAGGGTAAAACTGCTGCTCCCAGCTGATTTCATGACAAGGCTTCTTCAACAAGCCTTCAACAAGCCTTTTAGTCTTCAACTAAAACACACACACACACACACACACACACACACACACACACCAGCAAATTTTGAGGAATTCCATTCAAGTAGGAAAATTCTTATAGGAGTTTTAAGGCAGGGCAAAAAAAAATGGTAATAAAAATTCAGAAATTTAGTCCAAGTGACCCTGGGCAGGGGTGGGCTGGAGGCAGAGGCAGAGGGGCTGGAAGATACTATAGGAACACACGCTCCCAGCCCCTCTGCCTCCTCCCTCTTCCTGGATTCACTCAATCTTTAAAACTCACAGCCTGCGCACAGCACACACACTTCCACTCTTTTAAAAATGTCTGAGTGAATCCAGGAAGAGGGAAGAGGGAGAGGGGCTGGAAGTGTGTGTGCTGTGCACAGGATGTGAATTTTAAAAACATCTGAGTGAATCCAAGAAGACGGAAGAGGCAGAGGGGCTGGAAGTGTGAAGTGTGTGTGTAAGGTGGTCAGTAATGTTGAAGACCAGCAAGGACAGCCATGTTTCCTCTGCAAATAGCTGCTTTATTGTTTTGTGTACTTATTTTATTCTTATTTAAGTAGTAAGTGCACAAAATTATAAATTTCCTTTTTTTATATCTTCTTTTTGTAGGTAATTCTTTGGGGCAAATAATTCAGTGACATAGACTTGGCCACTCCCACCCAGGTACATGACTGCCAAGCTACTCCCACCTGGTCACATGATCACCAAGCCACTCCCACCTGGTCACATGACCACCAAGCCACTCTTAGAAAACAGGCTACACCTACAGAATAGGTTCTAAAAAAAATTGAAACCCACCACTGACCCTGGGACACTGCAACCATCAAAAATACAAGTTAGTTGCCAGGTGTCTGAATGTTTATGAACTGACCACGAGGATGCTGCAACAGTCGTTAAGTGTGAAAATGGTCATAAGTCACTTTTTTCCAGAGCTGTTGTAACTTCGAACAGTCACTTAATGAACTCTTGTAAGTTGAAGCCTACCTGTACGTTAGCAATGAAGTGAATAGGACATGCCACACCTAGGCTGGGTTGTGTCTTTTTTTCTTGACTTGAGTGCCAAAAAACATAGTAATCTAACTTTACTAGACTGAAAAGTTATGGCTTTTGTCAAAAACTGACCAGATCAAAACTATTTAGGAATACATGCAGGCAAGGGAGGAGGGGAGGGAAACAATGCCTGACCTGAAACTGAAAAGTTTCCCAAACTTGTAACTACTTCAGGTATCTCAGGTGCTTCTGGGAAATATCTGTTTGGAACTGGAGAGACCTACATCCATTCAAGAGGGACATGTTGGCTCAGTGGCTAAGACGCTGAGCTTGTCAATCAGAAAGGTTGGCAGTTTGGCGGTTCGAATCCCTAGCGGCGCGTAATGGAGTGAGCTCCCATTACTTGTCCCAGCTTCTGCCAACCTAGCAGTTCAAAAGCATATAAAAATGCAAGTAGAAAAATAGGAACCACCTTTGATGGGAAGGTAACAACGTTCTGTGCACCTTTGGTGTTTAGTCATGGCGGCCACATGACATGAACAAGTAGCACATATGTGCGAGGGGAACCTTTACCTTTACATCCATTCAAAGAAATTTTACTGCCTTAAATGGATCACATCTTTGAATAATCGGTGGGCACTATATTTAGGTGGAGAGCTACTTTCAAAGAAGTTCTCCATATACAATGTTATTTAGCTCTATTTACTCCCTGGTGTGCTCATTTTATTGATTTCTTTTAAAAGCTGATCAATCACAGCTTTACCTTAAAAAAAAAAGTCTGTGAGGCAAAATTGCAAAATGCAGGTAACCTGCAGAATAAAATGGCTTAAAACTTATCTACTAAGCCGGTGAGAATCAATTGCGCTGTAATCGCTGTATCAGATTCTATGGGTTGGTTCCCCACCCTCTCCTGCAGTTCATCCTCTTTTCACAAGGTTTTTTTTTTTGTTCGTTTTGCACTGGAAGTGAGGGGAGAGATGTTGGCACCTACACTGAACACAACAGAAGCCTTCTGATATGAGAAGTGGTGATGGAATCTCTTAGAATGGGACACAGCCTAGCTAGAGAGCAGGTCTACCACATTCTATAGGAAATAGAAGCATCATTGCTTTGCCAGAGCAATTTTAGATTTGCTTCACTTGACGAATGGTTGAAACCAAGCCTCACATCAAAGATTTGCACAGGCATCACAAAAACAGCAAAAGAGAGGCTCAACCGTGCCATTGGTTAGTGAGAATGCAAAGACACATCAAGATTTTATTTTTTAAAAAAACAGAGAGTGCAAATTGTGCATAGTTGTTTATCTGTCATATTTTACAGGGTTGGGATGACATCTCAGAGAAAGACTGGTCTTCTGCCACTGATAAATTTACCTTCTTTCAAGCATGTCAGCAGGATGTAATCAAAAGAGTCAAGACAATGGCAAGCATGGCACACAGTGGGCTACTTGAAGCTCTGTAGCATCATGAAATTATCTGGATTTTTGTACAGACACTCTAACTTTTTTTGTGGGGGAGAATGAAACAGAAGCAGAATATAATCAAATGATATTAGTACATAATGAATAAGAAGCATACTAAAAACGTTGTGAGCACTATGGCTTCCATCGGTTCCTCTCTTAAATTCAGAAGCCTAAGCCAATATTGATACCTTAAAAAATGTTGTGGGCTCCTGTTAAGGATTTCTTTTTCGGGGGCGGGGGGAGAGAAGCCCTTCTCTTGAGGCTAATTCATATCATTAAGCCAGTAAAATATTGATGTTTTCCTGGCTACCTTCTGTGAAGGAAGTATGTGACACAATATTTCATTATACCACTTTTGATCCTTCACTACGAACATCTGTATGTACACGCATACACACCCAGACACACACACATTCACATATGGACAAGTATGCATCTGAACCAGTGTGGTGCAATTATTAAAGCAACAGTCTAAAACCTAGGAGTTTGTGAGCTCTAGTTCCACCTTAGGCACAAAGCCAATCGGGTCTTGGGGATGAGGATATGGCAAATAACTTCTGAAATCTTGCCAAGAAAACTGCAAGGACTTGTCCAGGCTAGGTCTAGGAGTTACATTGACTGAAACACCCACACACACACACACACCACATGTGCATGTGCTATGTTATGGTAAAAAAAAGCCAGAAGTAACATGATGTTGATAATGAACATTGCCAATCATTCTATGTCACAAAATGTTTTTTCTGAGATGGTGTGACATGGGTCCTTAAACAGAAAGAGAAACATAAATTCACCTATAGTGAGACAGAGATATACAAGCTTGGTAAGTAGATAAATAAAAATTGTGTGCTATATCAGGAACATAAAACAAATGGTGGTAGCTCAGAAACTTATGTGGATGACTTTATTATTCAGATAAGAAAAATTGAATAAATGCAAATAAATCTGAAACTACATTCCCAAACTTGATTAGTGTTCCCATAAAGAGTTTCTTACAGTATTTACAGAGGCACACAAACAAACATGAAAATACACAGATGAACACATACACAAACAAATGCACTCAGAAACAAACACATACCGGGGGGGGGGGGGGGTAGCATCTTGTCCTACTTAGGATAATTCAATCTCATTTTCAACGGATGACAATATTAAATATTCAATGTAATTGCATCTCAATAATACACAGAAACTAATGCTGTCACTTTAAATCAGAACTGAGCATGCCTGGTTGTGGAATTCTGGGAGTTGAAGTCCACAAGTCTAAAAAAAAATTGAAACCCACCACTGGGTCAGTGCCTCACCAGCCATAAACCTCCCCGCACGTCACTGGACTAGCCATTCTCTCTCACTCAGAGGGAGGAAGTGGCAATGACAAACCACTTCTGAAATCTTGCCATGAAAACTGCAGGGACTTCTCCAGGCAGCATCCAGGAGTCAACATTGAAGGCACACACAAACACAGAGATATGCGCAAATAACATGGAATTAAACATCTGCAATTCTCTTATGAGCTGATAGAATTAGGGAATTAGGGGAAAGCATTCTGTAGATCAGTGATCAAGTTATTATAAATGGTTCAAGGAAAACAAGAGGTGGGGTCAGGGAAGTCCGGACTGAAATTCCCTCAAAGCCTGATAGGATGTAGCATCAATGTCTATGTCACAAACGATGCCAGATCTTGGAGCCTAAGTGTTCCTTTAACACAACTGCTGCAGAAATTCTTTTTGCTTTTTGCAGATTGAGAGAAAATGGCAGCCAGTGTTATGCAGAGTGTCGATTACTCAGCATGGAAATTAGACAAAAAGTCAGAAATTCAAGCAGGTTGGTATCCTAGCAGATTCATTTATAGATTAAACAATGAGCCACACTGGAGCTAAACTGGTGTAGCGGGCAAATAGAGCAGCACGAATATTAAATGAAGAGGTTTTGGAAACATAAAATATCTACTATTTACATGATAATGTACTAACTCGCTGGACAGTATGCAGCAGTGTCTTTCTTGTGTGTGGATTGTTCAGGCTGCTTCAATTGCTGCACGAACTTTCTTGACACATAAAGCTTAGCCTGTAATGCTCACATTTTGTATATACATGTATATCTACATCTACATCTATATCTATCTATCATCTATCTCTATCTGTGTGTATGTGTGTGTGTGTGTGTGTGTAAGATTGAGATTGTCTTGGCAACGTTTCGGCAAGATCTCACTTGCCAACTTCAGGCTGCTGTCTTTGGCTTAAAATGCGAACAGAGCTGCCGTCTTTCTGTAAATCTTGGTGAGAGGGGATGGGGTGCTGGCTTTGTTTCAGTAAGTGGAATGATTGGTTGTGTGGTTGCATCATGATTGGTAGATTGGTGCTGATTGGTGCTATCTGTGTGTGCATTGTTGTTTTGTATTGTAACGGCTTGGGTGGTAGGTGGTGTTCATTTGTTGACTAGGGCTGGTTTCCAGATGTTTGGTAGGCGGGAGGTATCATCACGTTTATTCATGTTGTGGGGGTGTTTCTCTATTTCGATGGCTTCCATAATTATTCTCTTGTTGAGGTGTTCTGGTTTGGAGATTAACCTGGCTCCTTCAAAATTGATTTCATGTCCTGTAGCTTTAAGGTGCTGGAAAAGGGAGGAAGTTTTTTCTTTTTTTCTTACTGCGTTCTTGTGTTCTGTGATGCGTGCATTTATTCTCCTGTTTGTTTGTCCTATATATGTTGCTGGGCAGATTTTTCATGGTATTTCGTAGACTCCTTGGTTTTCTAGCTGGATTTTGTCTTTGGGGTTTCTTAAGATGTTGACTATTTTTTGGTCAGTGGTGAAGGCTGTCTTGATATTGTGATTGTGGAGAATTTTGCTGATTTTATCTGTGGTGCCTTTGATATAAGGGAGGAGGGGGATGCCATTGTCCTGTTCTGTGTCTTGGTTTTTTGGGGGAGTCTCCTTTTGGATAAGGTTGGTGATTGTTGTTTTTTTTGGAACCCGTTGGAGATTAATACATTTGTGAGTTTCTGTAATTCAGTTTTCAGGTGGTCTTTGTCGGCTAGGCATTTGGTTCTGGAGATGAGGGTCTTGGCTACAGAGTTGATCTGTGCAGGGTGGTGATGGGATTGTGCATTTAAGTAGCGGTTGGTGTGTGTTTTTTTCTGGTAGATGGTGTGTCCTAGGGAGCCATTGGGTTTTTTGTAGATTATTATTATTTATTATTATTTTTATTATTATTATTTATTGAATTTATAGACCCCGAAGGGACTCGGGGCGGTGTACAGACAGCAACTAAAAAAACCATATACACAGTAATAAATATTAAATACCCCTTAAAAACAAATTAAATATAACGCCTGTACAATAATAATAAAAATTAAAAAACAGTTTAAAAAGTCTACCCCTAAAAATTTAAAATACCGGCCAGAAGGATTGAAGATTAGAAACTACGGTTGGGCCAGGCCAGCTAATTGGAACAGGTGGGTCTTAAGTTTCTTGCGGAAGGAGCGGAGATCGGTGGTTGTTCTGATGTCGGGGGGGAGGTCATTCCAGAGGGTCGGGCCCATCACAGAGAAGGCCCTACTCCTGGGCGCTGCCCGCTGGCATTGCCTAGTGGATGGCACCCGGAGGAGTCCCACTCTGTGAGAGCGAATCAGTCGCAGGGATGTGTGGGGTAGGATGCGATCCCACAGGTAACTAGGCCCTGTGCCATGGAGCGCTTTAAAGATGATAGTCAACACCTTGAAACGCACCCGAAAAGCCACAGGTAGCCAGTGCAGCCCGCGCAGGAGAGGTGTTATATGGGAGTACCTGGTACTTCCCATGATTGCCCGCGCGGCCGCATTCTGGACCAGCTGCAGTCTTCGGGTGCATTTCAAGGGGAGCCCCATGTAGAGAGCATTAGGACATCCAGAAAGGGAAGTTGGTTGTTTGCTTCTATTTCCATGGTGAATTGTATTTTGGGATATAGGCTGTTGAGATGTGTGAGGAAGTTGTCCAGTTTTTCTTTCCCATGTGTCCAAATCATAAAAGTGTCATCAACATATCTAAGCCAGAGTTTGGGTTTGTGTTCAGATTTGTCTAAGGCGTTGGTTTCAAAATGTTCCATGTATAAGTTTGCAATGACAGGTGAGAGGGGTGATCCCATGGGTGCTCCTTCTATCTGTTTGTATCTTTGTCCATTATGGATGAAGTGGTTGGTCAGGTCCAGGATGTGTCCAGGACCTGAGAAAAGACAACAACATAATCATTCTCCCAGCAGACAAAGGAAATGCCAGTTTCTGTCCAACCTATCCACACATTTATATATGTGGATAGGGTGGTCACTGGGGCCTTGCATCGCATTGTGCCTTTGGGGCCTGTGACCCAGTGTTGATCCCGGGTGGCTCTCTACTTTACCGAGGAGCTCTGGGAGATGAAATGCTGGAAAAGAAGCCTAGAGAGTGGTTGGAGGGCTAGCCGGTCCGAATCTGATCGAACACTAGTAAGAATTCATATTAAATCCTACTTAGTGGCGATAAAAGCGGCAAAATGGCAACATTTTCCCGCTCTTATCGCGTCTGCAGATAACTGCCCAGCCGCCCTGTTTAGGGCGACCCATACCTTACTTAACCAAGGAACTGGGAAAGACCCCTTGCAGGCTAGGGCTGAAGAATTTGTAAGTAAGTAAGTAAGTAAACTTTTATTTATAACCCGCACCCTTTCCTAAACAGGACTCGGGGCGATACTTATTCAGTATCTGCAGGATAAAATCGCTCAGATCCGGACAGGCTTGGACTCTGACTGGGTAGATTCAGGCGAGTCGACAGGGATGAATCTTGTGGAGACAATCTGGGATGAGTTTGACCCTGTGGCCCCCGAGGGCATGGACAGGATTATGGGGAGACTCAGTGTTGCCACTTGTGTGCTGGACCCGTGTCCCTCTTGGTTAGTTTCGGCTTCCCGGGAGGTGACACGAGGCTGGCTCCAAGCGATTACCAACGCTTCATTGAGAGAGGGGTTCTTTCCCACCACCTTGAAGGAGGTGGTGGTGAGGCCCCTCCTTAAGAAGCCTTCCCTGGACCCAGCTTCTTTAGCCAACTATCGTCCAGTCCCCAACCTTCGCTTTGTAGCGAAGGTTGTCGAGAGTGTGGTAGTACGTCAGCTTCCCAGTACCTGGATGAAGCTGTCTACCTGGATCCGTTTCAGTCGGGTTTCAGGCCCGGGTACAGCACGGAGACGGCATTGGTCATGTTGGTCAATGATCTCTGGTGGGCCCAGGACAGGGGCTGCTCCTCTGTCTTGATCCTATTAGACCTCTCGGTGGCTTTTGATACCATCGACCATGGTATCCTACTGCAACGACTCAGAGGGTTGGGAGTGGGGGGCACCATTTTATGGTGGTTCTCCTCCTACCTGTCCGATTGGTCGCAGTTAATGTTGACTGGATCGACCCCAAGGTGCGTCACTTGTGGGGTGCCCCAGGGGTTGGTTCTCTCACCCCTCCTGTTCAACATATATATGAAACTTGTGGGCGAGATCATCAATGGTTTTGGGGTATGGTATCATCAATATGCTGATGATACCCAACTGTTCATCTCTACCCCAAACCACCCAAACAATGCCCTTGACGTGATGTCCCTATGCCTGGAGGCTGTGTGGATCTGGATGGGGAGGAACAGGCTCAAGCTCAATCCCTCCAAGACTGAGTGGATGTGGTTTCCATCATCCCGATTTGTGCATGTTGTTCCATCTTTGATGATAGGGGGAGAAATTTTAGCCCCCTCAGAGAGGGCCTGCACTCTGGGAGTCCTCCTGGACACACGGCTTAGTTTAAAGAACACCTGATGGCCATGACCAGGGGGGCCTTTTACCAGGTTCGCCTGGTACGTCAGTTGCATCCCTTCCTGGATCGGGATGCTCTATGCACAGTCACTCATGCCCTCGTCCTTTCTCGCCTGGACTACTGCAACACTCTCTACATGGGGCTGCCCTTGAAGAGCACCCGGAGGCTTCAGCTGGTCCAGAATGTGGCCACACGGGTTATCATGGGGGTACCTAGGTACTCCCATGTTACACCCCTTTTAGGAGGCCTGCACTGGTTGCCAGTTGTTTTCCGGGTGTGATTCAAGGTACTAATTATGACCTTAAAGGCGCTCCATGGCTTAGGCCCAGGGTACCTGCAAGACCAGCTACTGCCAGCAGTAGCCTCCCACTGTCCAGTGCAATCCCACAGAGTTGGCCTTTTCAGGGTGCCTTTGGCCAGACAGTGTCAGCTAGCGACCCCCAGGGGGAGAGCCTTCTCTGTGGGAGCACCTTCCCTCTGGAATGAGCTGCCCCCAGAGCTTTGCATAATCCCCGACCTCCGGTCCTTCTGACGTGCCCTAAAAAGTTGACTTTTCCAGCAAGCCGGCCTGGCCTGTTAATTTTATCTAATTTTTAAAATGTTAGTGTTATATTAATTCGGTTTGTTTCTTGGATTGTTTCTAATTTTCTTTTAAGTTTTGTAATATGTGTTTTTTAATGCTGTATGCGCCCCCTGAATCCTTTGGGAGAAGGTCGGCATATAAATCCAATAAAACAAAACAAACAAACAAACAAACCGGCAATCCGGACCGAACCAGCACTAACCCACCTCCAATCTATATCTATCTATCTATCTATCTATCTATCTATCTATCTATCTATCTATCTATCTATCTATCTATCTATCTATCTATCATCTATCTATCTATCTATCTCTATCTCTATTTATGTATCTCTATCTACCTATCATCTATCTATCTATCACTAGATAGTTCGATCTAGACAAACAGATAGACAGACAGATATATATATGCTGCCCAAACCTACAAGATTGCAGAGTTAGATGTTAATGTTGATGATGGAGAGAGAGAGAGAGAGAGAGAGATATCTGAAATGGTGTAGGTGTATACAGTTTCACTACTTCACCTATAGGAAGAGTTCTGATATTTCCATAGGATGAATTATTTGCTTTACCTGGATTGTATCTCTTGTTGCTACAGCAACATGTGAGAACAGGAGTGAGACCAATGAAAGAGAAATCCTAATCTGTCATTGTTTAGCCAGAAAAGAAAGATGATGGACGACTTAAATAAAATTAGTTCTTTTCCAACACAATCTATTTCTGACTTCCAAATTGCAGTGGCAGGAGATGTTATCCCAGAAAGATAACTGTAAGCATTGGCAGCCAAATAATGTATTGAACAATGTATGACATATTATGTACTGGCACCTACAACACAGAAGTGTCTCTGTTGCCATTTGCAATGTCTAAGGAGTCCTTGGTGACTTGAACTCTGTCTTGGACAAAGTCAAGGTAATGGAAGCTTCTTCTCTCTTCATTTCACAGCAATGTTCTTTTCTCTCCTCCTATCAGGCTCCCCGGCTGCAATCATTTGCTGGGTATCTTGGCTTGTTTGTGCATGCCATTATGGATAGCCATTTGTCTGAATGGATGCTGGGTTTCCTGCCTAGGCAGGGGGTTGGACTAGAAGACCTCCAAGGTCCCTTCCAATTCTGCTATTGTATTGTATTGTATTATTAGTTACATGTATATAAGCTTTCTTGGCTTGGTTATTACTCCACAAAGACATTACCTGCTTGGGTTTTGGGCTATAAACACCATAACCACAAGATCAATTAATATGTCATGATGCTGATATATCAAATGAGGAATTATATTTAGCAGGAAATAAAACAGGAGATACTTATGAAATAAGAAAGCTTGCATCTACTGAAAATTTGATGTTCCAAAATGCATATCTGAAATTTTCAAACTGTGAAATCTAACAAATTGTTTCTTTCAATTAGGTACATGGACAGATGGATAGGCGAAAGTGTTTGACCTTTAGGATTGAAACAACCATTGATTCACTTAAAGCATTCTGATTTTAAGTATAAGTGTTGACTTATAACTTCGCATTGTCATCTTCATATACACTTGAATTATGTTTCATGATAGAACATTTCAATTGTTCAATTTCAATTCAAATATAGTATTTTTGTTTGAACCTTTGAACGTTCGGGTTGCAAATTGCTTAGACTTGGAATTGTTTAGCTAAATAAAACAGGCAGCACGAGAAAGAGAGAGCGAAGAAAGACAGGCATTGAGTACCAAAATAAATTAATGCTTTCTTTTAAAAAAAAGCAACCTCCCATGCCCCTACATTAGAGTTAAAATCTTACTAAAATCACATAATTAAGTACAGTTAATAGAATTATCCCCTTTATTTAATCATGTTCCTCAACTAACACATTAAAAATTAGCTTGCTGAATTATTTTGGATGAATTCTGGGAGCTGCATCCAACACTTTCAAGGCTGCATGTGGCCTAAAGGCATCAGACTAAGCATGTATATTCATGGCACAGCCCTATAAATAAAGAACGCATCGAATCTTGCACATTCCATGCCATAATGGATATAGCAACTATTTTTGAGTCTGTCGTAACCCTCTGTGTACAATGAAATGGTGTGGGGACGTGGGAAAGCACTGACTTTCTCAATTGCTTTTTCCACCTTTAAGTGGCAAAGGACTGCAAGGATGCAGCCTTCTCCATCAGAAACATCTTGGAATACAATCATCTCCAGCCACCTGAAGCAGGCTAGATGAAATGTGCTTGAGCCAAGATATTCGGGGGAAAACAGCAAGGGGAGCAAGAACAAATCTATGGATAGCCTTTAGGAGAGAACATCTTCCCCTTATATTCATTTATTTAATTATTATTTATATGCCCCTCTTGAGGGACATGGTGGCTCAGTGGCTAAGACACTGAGCTTGTCGATCAGAAGGTCGGCAATTCAGCGGTTCAAATCCCTAGCACCAAGTAATGGAGTGAGCTCCCATTACTTGCCCCAGCTTCTGCCAACCTAGCAGTTCAAAAGCACATAAAATGCAGGTAGAAAAATAGGGACCACTTTTGGTGGGAAGGTAACAGTGCTCTGTGCACCTTCGACACTTAGTCCTGCCGGTCACATGACCACAGAGATGTCTTCGGACAGCGCTGGCTCTTCGGCTCTGAAACAGAGATGAGCACTGCTCCCTAGAGCCATAAACAACTAACACACATGTGAAGGGGAACCTTTACCTTTAAATCCCCCTCAAATCCAAAAAAGGCTGTAAGGGTCTTACATATAATATAAATTAAATCAGAAAGACAAACAAACCCAAACAAGTAACAATAGTAAACCTTTCTGTCCATTAACATGTCAGTGAAATGCAATCAGTGCAACAGTTACCTAATGCACAGAAGGAACCTACCATGCGATCAATTCTCCAAAGCTTTCTAGAGGAGTCAGGCCTTTAGTTATCTTTGCTCAATGCCAATAGGGTGATCCTGATTGGCCTCAAATGGATCCCTCAAGTATTTTGATGGCCAAAATACCTTGTTCACAGAGTTCATTTACTGACTGTGGTGTATCAATAAAGCTATTGCCGAAGCCAATCCTCTGCCTTCTTGGCAGCACAGTAACTTCACATAATGGACACTGTATGATATTCTTGGTTGTATTTTTAAATCATTGGCAGGATTAATGGAAATCTGTGCTATGTTGATGTTCGTTTTATTGAGCATCCCTTTGTTCATACTGACTGTTCATTATGTAGAGATAGTTCAGGTATGTGTCTGCATGCTGGTGAATTAAAGGGACAGATGGAAGGATTGAGGCTAAGCCAATCTCATTATTCCTGCACACGCTGACCAAGTTCACCATCAGATAATTGTTTAGAATTGTTTATTTCAAAGATGGGAGATGCGGTGGCACAGTAACTTAATGATGTTGGAACTGCTGGCCAGAATTGGTCTGCACTCTGGAAGTCCTAACCCAGCTCCACAAGATGGAGTGAGCTCCTGTCGCTCATTCCCTGGCTCCTGGCTATCCAGCAGTTCGAAAGCATGCAATATTTTGATTAGATAAATGGGTACCACTTCAGTGGGGAAAACCTAGCTGCGTTCATGTGCACAGAAGCTGGCACTGCACCTGGCTGGATGCAAGGCAATGTGATATGACTTGAGGCAAAGTGAGACTAGCAGAGGGGCCCTTAAGAGCCAGCAACCCGGACTTCTGGGTTTTTCCTTGAGCGTCGAAGGCAAGCTTTCTCTGAGCTTGTCAGATCATTAGGCTGTAGAGGTGTTTTTTTTAAGATCTTTAACGCCTTGGACGCTCGTAAATTCTTGGAATTTACGAGGGAGAGATTCAGCTGTCGGGTTGAGCCACTTGTAGCCCTCCGGAAGGATTTATAGCCTTTGGAGTGCGGCAAGGAATGCCCCCCCTCGCAGTTGTTGCATTCTCCGGTCTTTTGATGTCCTCCGCTAATGTGGAGCCAGATGCTGGGATCAGCCTCAACTTCTAACAACATCCCAGAAGGAAGAAAGACACTTGCAAGTAAGCCCTAAGTGGGGGGAAAAAAATCTTTTTAAAAAAAGAACGCTACTGCTGAATTTGAGAGGCATGGGTTAAGAACAAAGGATTCAAAATGGCATTGATTTATAGTTGAAAACCTAAAGAAAATGAAAGCTAATTGCTTGCTGATAGCTGGGGCGGCTGAAATAGCTATTAACAACTTTTAAGTCGGTTTGCATAACCTGACCTACTTGGAAGAGTATTTTGTGAGAAAGCTGGAAAGAACTGTCCTCCTTTTTTTCTGTTAATTATGGCAACGGATCAAGGGGCAGCTCCCCCAATGAATCTCCAGGACTTGAAGGACTTTATAGGCAAGGAACTTAAAGAGATTAAACAAATGGTCCAAGACACTATAAAAAGGTCCGATCAAATTGATAAAAATATGCAAACTATCGCAACGGGATTATCAGAGGTGGTTCTCAAGGTGGACAACAAAATTGATCAATTAGCTGTGGATTTGGAATCCAAAACAAAAGAAACAGATTTGAAATTTGTGGAAATGGAAGGGAATATGCAAAGGATGGATAATGAAATTATTATGATACAATTTAGATCCATGGAGTTTGCTATCAGGCTTAGGGGCATAAGAGAGAACCCTAGAGAGGACTTAAGAAAAGTTTGTGCAGATGCTTTGGCCACGTTTTTAAAAATGGAGGACCCCAGTGAGATTTCAGCTAAGATGGACAAAATTTACAGGTAAATTCACGTATAGCAACACAAAGGCAACTACCAAGAGATGTTGTGATATATTTTACTGAGAGATATTTCAGAAATGATATTTTGCAGAAATCTCTTTACGCCGCCTTTCAAATAGATGGCC